>NC_064856.1:24299005-24516505 GCF_024139225.1 Suncus etruscus | reverse complement strand
TCTTTTTTGCCTCCTGCTCCCTTACTGTTGTTTTCTGAGGTTACCTCCTAAATAAACTACTTGCATCCAAACCTTTGTCTGGGACCTACTTCTGGGGGAAATCAACTCTAAAAAGGCCTTATCTAGGAAACATTTATTTGGAGAATCTCATTAGCCCTGCAGAATTAGGCCAAGCCTGTTTGCGTGGGGAATGACTAATAATCCTTTTGTTGTTGAGGTTTTCAATCGCAGACCGCTTTTCTTATTGCATTCTGGGCTGTGTTGTCCCAAAGGATGGTTTATGGTTTAAAAACAATGACTCTGGGACTATTGAGTCAGTTTGCGCTGCCATTACGAAGGCCTCCTACGTAGAGAGTGGAGTGGCATGTAAATACCACTTCTGGGGTCGAGTTGGGACAGGGGGCCCCAGGCTGGAATTGTAGGGAGCACCCTCATCTGTGTGGCTTCTTGTGATGTTTCTCCTCTGCAGAGGAAGAGCCAGCTCACCAATATATCCTCATCAGATAAGGGCGCTAATAACCTTCAAGGAGATTTCACCCTGATCACCCCTCCAAAGGTCCTCACTTCCAAAGACCATCATATTGGGGCTAACACTTTAGTATAAAAATTTGGGGTTTAGTAGTATTTATACCATAATAGAGAGCTTCAAAGTATAGTCTGTTTAGGGGGAAATCTCTCTCTCTCTCTCTCTCTCTCTCTCTCTCTCTCTCTCTCTCTCATGAATTTTGGGCCATACCCCATGGTGCTCAGGGCTTATCCCTGGTTCTGCACTCAGGAATTACTCCTGGTGGTGCTTGGGATTGAATTCAAGTCTGCTGCTTGCAAGGTAAGTGCCCTACCTACTGTGCTATTGCTCTAGTCCCAGTTCCTTATTTTCATATTTTAAGATTACAATGGAAACTAACCCTCTTATCACCTGGGAAGAGTCAGTAGAAATAGGGTCAAGCATACTCAGCTGTGTGTTGGAAAGAGAAATATCGAGGGACTCAGTTGGCTTGCTTCTGGGGTCTACCCAAGAATTATGAAAACATCAACTTGAGAAGGTACAGTCACCTGTGTTTGTTCCAGCATTATTTATAGGAGCTAAGATGTGGAAATAATCCTTGCAGTGAATGATCATATCAAGGAGATGCATCTGCACGAAGAAGGGAAAACTAGGTCACCATACAAAACTTGGAGTTTGCCTTCACATCAGATCTTGCCATTTGCCATAAAATGGAAGGGAAGGGCCGGAGAGATAGCATGGAGGTAAGGCATTTGCCTTGCATGCAGAAGGATGGCGGTTCAAATCCTGGTCCCCCGAGCCTGCAAGGAGCGATTTCTGAGAGGGAAGCCAGGAGTAACCCTGAGTGCTGCTGTATGTGACCCAAAAACAAAAACAAAAAAATGGAAGGGAAAAGTACAAAGCAAAATAAATTTGAAAGAGAAAGACAATTATGAGATGATCACAAATGTGCCCAATAAGAAAGTAAAATTGTGAACTAGAGAAGTAAAAATAACAGGTGGATGTTGACAAGTTGAGGTGAATAGAGGAGGAGAGGGTGGGGTGAGAATAAGGGTAGAGGGGGATTAAGAAGTAGTGGGCCTGAGAGCTCGTACAGTGGGTAGGGAGAGTGTATATGGTTGACTTGGGTTCAGTTCCCAGTATCACATGATTTCCTAAGCCCTACCAGGAGTAAGCCCTGAGTGAAGAGCCAGGAGTAATCCCAGAGCACTGCCAGGTGTGGCCTCAAAATATAATTTTAATTATGTATGTTTTAATTATGTATGCCACATATGCATACACATGTATACATACACACATGTATAAAACATGTTTTGTGTATATGCATGTATTCATATACACATGTGTAAGTATGTATATATGTATGTATATTTATGTACATATATGTACACACACATATATATAAACTCTGGGCTCTGCACACAGATTCACTCCTGGCAGTATATCAGGGAACCAGATATGTACTTAGAATTAAGACCGCTTGGCTGCATGCAAGGTACATATCTAACCCAAAGTACTATCTCTTTAGCCCTTGTTATATATTTTTTATTATTTTGTGTTTAGAAAGAAAAAGAAAAAGCAAGCCCAGTTGTGTCCCTGATTTGCTCACTTTGATTCCAGAGATGTTGTCATTGAGCATGTGTCAATGCTGGAGAAGTGCCTGCATCAGAAACTTGCTCTCCTGGGAAGAATTAGATTTCCAATGAAGTGTTTCAGCTCATTTGTCCCTTATTCAGATGTTACTCTTGCTTCTGTGCTCACTTACTTTGAGATTCTTTTTTAAAATTTTATTTATTTTATTTTTATTTATTTATTTTTTTGGCCACACCGGTGATGCTCAGGGTTTACTCCTGGCTTGCACTCAGAAATTGCTCCTGGGGCCCGGAGAGATAGCACAGCGGTGTTTGCCTTGCAAGCAGCCGATCCAGGACCAAAGGTGGTTGGTTCGAATCCCGGTGTCCCATATGGTCCCCCGTGCCTGCCAGGAGCAATTTCTGAGCAGACAGCCAGGAGTAACCCCTGAGCAATGCCGGGTGTGGCCCAAAAAAAAAAAAAAAAAAAAGAAATTGCTCCTGGTCGGGGCTTGAGCAATAGCACAGTGGTAGGGCGTTTGCCTTGCATGTGTCCAATATGGACTGATTACAGTTCAATCTCAGGCATCCCATATGGCCCCCTTAGCCTGCCAGGAGTGATTTCTGAGCACAGAGCCAGGAGGAACCCCCTGAGCATCACCAGGTGTGGCCCAAAAAACAAAAAAAGAAATCGTTCCTGGCCTGGGAGATCATATGGGATACTGGGGGACCGAACTGCAGTCTGTCCTCGGCTAGTGCGGGCAAGGTGTGTTTTTGTTTTGTTCTTTTGGGCCACTTGGTGGCACTCAGGGGTTACTTCTGGCTCTGCACTCAGAAATTGCTTCTGGCAGTCTCAGGGTACTATGTGGATACCGAGGATAGAATCTGGGTTTGTCTTGGGTTGGCCATGTTTAAGGCAAACGCCCTACCGCTGTGCTTTCTCTCGGACCCCTCCTTGAGGAACTTGGAGGGCTGTATGGAGTACCAGGGATTGAACCTGGGTCAGCTCTGTGCAAGACAATCACCCTACTCACTACTATCTCTCCCACCTCTCACCCTTAATTGACTTCTGACTTAGAACCCGAGTGCATGAGAATGCATTTCCCAGAGGGCTCAGATGGCTTTAGGAGCATAGATATTGATGTACTTCCTGGGATCAATGGGTCTGCAGCATTCTTTTATTCAACACTGGAGGCAAGACTGGTCAGAAAGTTATCATAAAGGAGGGGGATCCAAAAGCAGATCACAGACCATTTAGGAGAGAGAGCACGAAGGAGCATGAGCCACAGAGTGGCCAGCTTGAGGAACTGGAAGGACAGGAGGCTTCCCTTGAATATGAGCCAGTAAGGGGCTGGTTTGTCCAAGGTGGTGGTTTCTCTGGTTTTCAAATGTGACCAATGCTGTCAAGCAATGGGACTCAGTAGTTAGGGCAGAAGCTCTGCCAATGGCTCACCATGTGGCTGTAGGCATGTTCAAGGCATCTCTTGGTCTCACTTGACTCATCAGTGTTTACTGGGGAGAGACTCATGTATCAATCAGACTGACTCTGGGGGTCAGTGAAAGCAGCTGGGAGCAACCCTTAGATTCGTGTGTGCTTTTGTAAGGAAAGGATTTGGTGATGATCTACCCAGAATCTGGCTGGATAAGGGGAGTTTGGAGTTGTGATCCCTTATGTTAATAGATCACCTCTGGACTGAGAACATCTGCAGTGAGGGCAGAGAGTGGATTAATTTGAGTGAGCAGAGAACCCTGTGTGGTTCTGGGATGGTAGGTTCTAGGAATTTGTCCTCTGCTATCTGGACCAACTGGGCGAGTGCTTTCTCCCTTAGAGTCATGTCACATCACGTCATGGAAGGACCCAGAGCCTGAAGGTGAGTGATCAATGCTGGACAGTTGGGAATGGCAGCTCTATTGAGCATGGGGACAGGCGGGATCAGGTGGCAGCTCTCCAGACTTCTCACTTCTCACTAGGCCCACATTTCACCCTTTACAAAAGCATCTGTAGCGATGTTGGCAGAGAAATTGGAGACCTCCCAACTGCCCACCCTCCTGGGCGCTCGGCAGAACTGGCAGATGGTCCATGAGATCCACTTTGCAGAGGACTCTGCATGTGACTCTACCGAACAGCTTGGGGGAATACCCTAACGCCGTGCTCTCAGATATGGGAAATGGAAGGGACCACCAAGAAAGATGGGGAAGACAGCCTTTGTGTATAGGCAGATGGGGGGACTGGATTCAGAGGTAGCTACATGCTGGTCAGTGGAATGGCAGGTTTCATCTGCTTATTTGGATGACTTGTTCAGCTCACGTGAGATCTGCCAGCCAAAGTGTTTCACTGGAATCAACCATGAGCCCTCACCACTCACCTCCATCAGGTGCTTTTTCTTCCTCTAGAGGATACTGTGCCCTATGAATATCAGTCTATTCATCTGTTACCCCATCCCCTATTTTTCCTGTAACCTTACCTGCTAATAAGACCTGCCCATTTCTGGGAGGGGTCTTTGGTAGGTAATAATAATAATAATAATAGTAATAGCAGGAAGGGATGGTGAGAGGATTTGGAGGATGGATGGAGAGAGAAGGATAAGGAGGAGAGATGGCTGAAAGACAAGGTATAATGCAGGGCTGATGAGATCCAACCTAAAAGGTTATGAGAGAAGCCACACCTGTTAGGTAGGGCCATGAATAAAGCTGATATCCCCTGAAACCTGTCTGAGGATTTCCTCACCACTACCCTGAAGCCTCAGACTCGACGGCTGGAGGGGGTTGGAGACACGTGGTCCTAACCTGGAGGAGAAAGACCTCATCCTCCATCCACCTCCATCCAAGCCCATCAAAAGGCTTTTATTCAACATTCATCCACTCAAATATGCACGCATACACTCACCCCTGTATGCACTCAACATTATCCCCCATCTCCATGCATACATGCATGCCCATTCATGCATATGTGCAGCCACCATCCCCCATCATCCATGCATGCATTGGCCCAGCTAGTACCATTCATTATTTATACATGTATGCATCCATTCACTATCCATTCAAGCATTCACCAGTCAACTCCCACTATCCATGCATGCACACATTCACCACCTACCCATTTATCATTCATATATGTATGAATCCACCCACTATTCACACATACATACATTCATTCACCATCTACCATCATGCATGCATTCACCTGCTACACGCATCATCTCTGCATGTACTTACTCATCCACCATCTGCCCACCATGTATGGATACATCCACTTGCTCATCACCCAAGCAGGCACACTTCATTCATCCATTGTTTTTGGTTGTTGGTTGTACAAACATAAATCCTGTGGGGTTGAATTTAGGCTTCCAATTGGAGTAGGGAATGTCTAGAATCATAGTTGTTCTAGTAAATAGCCCTCCTCTGCATTTTCTGTAATGCTTGTATTACTCATGTATTAAACAAACATTTTTTTTACCTTTTAGTAATGTGGAGTTCCTTTCACTCACAATGTGTTCCTTTTTCCTTCCATGTGAAAATTCGCTCTTATTCTGAGGTATTATTGTGAGCATGAAGGGGAGATCCAGGGATGAAATTTTGAGGCCACGGGATCAGTACTGCTCTGTTTTTTTCAGGGAAGACCAGAGTATTTAGAGGCCACATGTCATGGGAAAGATGGGGATGGGAGGTTTGTGACTTCCCAGAACAAATCTCTCTTAGTTAAGGGTGAAGATTACAGAGGTACATCTCTCTGTCTCTGTCTCTCTTTGTCTCTGTCTGTCTCTCTTTGTCCCTGTCTGTCTCTGTCTCTGTCTGTCTGTCTCTATCTCTGTCTCTGTCTCTGTCTCTATCTCTGTCTCTGTCTCTCTCTGTCTCTATCTCTGTCTCTGTCTCTCTCTGTCTCTGTCTCTCTCTGTCTCTGTCTCTCTCTGTCTCTGTCTCTCTCTCTGTCTCTCTCTCTCTCTCTCTTTCTCTCTCTCTCTCTCTCTCTCACTCCCTCTCCCTCTCTTTTTCTTTCTCTGTTTTTGGACCAGACCCAGTGGTGTTCAGGGTCAACTCCTGGCTCTGCACTCAGAAATCACTTCTGGCAGTTTCAGGAGATGATATGGGATGCTGGGTATCAAACCTGGGTCAGCCACATGCAAGATAAACATCCTACCTGCTGTACTATTGCTCCAGACCTCAGGGTTTCAGTCAGAATCTGACTGCCAAAGAGGAATGAGTTCACTTTTTATTTCCCTCCCCTCTTGCATTACTCAGACTTAATCCAGGGTTTGTGCTCAGGAATCACTCCTGGAAGGCTTGAGGGATTATATAGGATGCCAGCAATTGGACCTGGGTCAGCCATGTGTAAGGCAAGTGCCCTACTGCTATGCCATCGCTCTGACCCCAGAAATGAATTTAGTTTTATCTGTTCCAGCCCTAGGACCCAGGGAACGAAGATTTAGTGATGGTCATGTGCCCATACCATGCCAACCTGGTAGCCCCATAAGGAATCTCATGCTTGATGAAGTGTCTGCTTCCATAGTGACCACAGAGAAAGTGGCATAGCTTCTGGATCAAAAGGGCAGTTGGGCTAGTGCAAGATATTTCCCTTTCCTTTCTACTAACCCAGTCTCTTTATTATTTTTTTGTTTTTGTTTTTGGGTCACACCTGTTGATGCTCAGGGGTTACTCCTAGCTATGCACTCAGAAATTGCTCCTGGCTTGGAGGGACCATATGGGATGCTGGGTGTGGGGGGTGATAGAACTATGGTCTGTCGCCTGGAGCCTAGACTTGGTCTTGTGCCAGGAAACTTCAGGGGTCTGGTCTCTTTGTACTTAGGCCAAGGTTATTTCTTTCCATGTCCCTCATATTTTGGTGGGCCTATGCAAACAACAATTGCCACTCTAACACCATTTTACTGTGCTCCTTTGACTCTAATCCTTAAAAAGAACTCACTTAAAATTTGAGGTTAACTTAAGCTAATATGCATGTATATGGAAATGTAAGAAAATACTATGCCTGTAATGTTTAAGGAGTTACGTAAGTTTTATGGCTTTAGATTGCCATGTGTACTGTTAAGAAATATTATAATGTGTTACAATCTGGGGACTTGAGGGACAAAGTAATTGTACATGGATTCTGTCTTATTTATCTTAATGTTCTTTGGCTGAAATTTCAAAGTTAAGATATCAGCAAGGGGACTTCTGAGAATTATGTTATGGGTGATTGTCCTTCCACTGTAACTTTAACTTGTCCTCTTTCTTTGCACCCTTGTTCTCATAATTAAAAATAAATATTAAAAAAAAAAAGAACTATGGTCTGTCCTAGGCTAGTGCATAGCAAGGCAGAAGCCTTACCTCTAGCACCACCACTCCAAGACCCTAGTTACTTTATTCTTTTTTTTTTGGTTTTTGGGTCACACTCAAGGGTTACTCCTGGCTCTACACTCAGAAATCGCTCCTGGCAGGCTCAGGGGACCATATGGGATGCTGGGATTTGAACCACTATCCTTCAGCATCTAAGGAAAACGCCCTACCACTGTGCTATCTCTCCAGTCCCAGTTACATTATTCTTGCTGGTATAAATCACACACACACACACACAAACACACACACACACACATATACAGACACAGTTTTAGCTGTGGTGGGAGTTGGATGTCTTATGCCAGGTCATGGTACTCCCCAATGTGGCGGTGCTTGGACGCATGCTTAAATTTGAGGCACATAAGTTGGTGCTCAGCAAGTGGGTGTGCACATGTGCTTACCAGAGTCACATTGTTTGGCCATAGCACTTACACATCTTTTTCACTGAGGTGCTTTCCAGGTGACCCACCTCTTTTTTTTTTTTTTTTTTGGGTCACACCTGGCAGTGCTCAGAGGTTACTCCTGGCTGTCTGCTCAGAAATAGCTCCTGGCAGGCACGGGGGACCATATGGGACACCGGGATTCGAACCAACCACCTTTGGTCCTGGATCGGCTGCTTGCAAGGCAAACGCCACTGTGCTATCTCTCCGGGCCCGGTGACCCACCTCTTATATGTGGTGCTTGCACACACCTGGCTCTAGTGTGGCCAGAAGTTGCTTGTGGCATTGGGCAGATAGCCTAGCTACCAGGTCGGGGTAAGGAGCATGTGAGCCACTGGAGATTCAAACTTGTGACCAAGCACTCATGAGAAGGGCATTTGAAGCCGCCCCTGTGCTGTTCTGGGCCTGCCCAGTTTCCAATAAGATTTGTTCAGAATGCTGTCCTGGGAGGAGCCCTTGACTTTGCTCCCACCAGGCTCAGCTGGGTTGCACATCATGGAGTCAGATTCCATTAGCCTCTCTCTGCTCTGACTCTTCATTACCTCAGACCCCAAAGGACCACAGTGACTACCGAAGGAGCCTAGATTTTGAGGTACTCCTGGTCAGGGAGAAACATTCTGGGAGACAGTCCCAGTTCGTTCTCTCCTCATCCTTGCTCTCCAGCCTCCAGCAAATAGGGCAGAGCAGTGGGAAGATCTGTTTCTGGTTCAAGTGCTGGCTCTGCTGTTACTAAACCGAAAGGAAAGACAGAACATATTCCTGGTGCTTCCATTTTCTTCTCATTGAAATTGTGTCAAAAGTGCTAACTTTGCAGGATGTACTGGCCACTGAAATCATTGCTCCTCAGGCTTGAAGAGGCAGCAAAAGGGAGTTTTGATTCACTGAGTCTAGTGTGCGTTGCTCTCCACTTTGCATGTTTTTGTGGTTCTAGGCAGCAAACCCAGAGACTCTCATATACAAGGCAGGTCTTGTTCCCTAAGCCTTATCCCAGGACTCCATCAATTTTTCATTTTACGAACTCCCAGTGCTGCTGTCACTCTTTTGAGAACATGCTGAGAACTACTGGTCTATACTGACAACAATTCTCAACTGAGACCCCGGCCCCAGCTCCTCCAGTTAACACCGAATGAACACTGAATAGGGAGATTTTCTGTGGTCACAGTGGAGGGGGGCTACTATTGATATCTAGTTGGTGCAGCAGGAATAGATATCAGAGATCTTGCAGTGCACAGGATGCTACCCACAACGGAGCCCTCCAACCCAAAGACTAGGTGTCGAGGTTCAGAAGCTGCATTTTTTTTTCTGTCTCTATGCTTATGGGGTATGCAGTACTAGGGATTGAACTTGAATTGACTGCTTGCAAGACAAGTGCTTTAACCTCTGTACTAATTCTCTGACCCAGAGAAGCTGTGTTCTAAAATATGGCTATGGCCCTAGTTGTTCACAGCTGTGCTACCCTGGCAGCATCAGTACAATTTTCCGAGCTGCATGATTACATGGAATTAGTTCCAAGAACCTTTGTCGCCCTGACATTCAACAACTTTAGTCAACAAACATTTATTATGTATCAACTATGTGCAAAACATGGCAAAATTTCCAAGCTTTCTCCTTTCTCTGCCTGCCTATGTGGAAAACACATGACACACATACTTGGGTTTTATATTGCTATGTGCATGTGCATGCAACCACCACTTTTCCTCACATGCAAATACTTGGGCTCTACTTCCCGGTCCTTGGTGGCATTTAGAAACATGATACTGCAGCATCTGAGCTTATTTTTGTTGCTCTTTCACAAGTGCTTCTACTAATGAAGGCATTGGGGGCACGAGCCTGCTAATTGGCAGAGGTAACTAATAATGGGCTTATGTACAAAGCACCACAGTCATGATTTTCACACTTGGTTAATTAAAGGCAACCTTTTGTTGGGAAATTAATAAAATATTTGTTGCAATTAGTTCTGGCCTGCAATTTATTATTAATTAACAGTAGCTCTCTTCGCTGAGCTGTTTGAGGCAGAAAGAAGCACGGGGGAACTTGCAGGAGTGAAACAGGCAAGAGTTTTCTTTGGGCAAATGTTTGGCTGCTTGCCTTGGCCTTGGGCATCTGAACAGCTGTTCTGGGGAAAAATGGAATCTCAGGGGATCAGCTTATCCCAGTTTTCCTGGGATCTTCTTAACTTGAACTCTGAAATTGTTATGCCCTCTGAAACTCCTCCATCCTGGCTCAGTCTGCACATTTGGTCAATCCAGTGGAGACAAAATCAACAGGAAGATGGGATGAGAAGCTGCAGCAATGAGAGTGTAACTGTGTGAAGACCCCAGGAAGAGAGAATTTGTCATGTTACAGTTAGAGTGGCTGCTGCTATTGGAGTAGGAATGAAAGGAGATAGGAGAGGAGGGTGGGGGGACTTGATTTTAAGGCCAGTGGAAAAGGCTCTCCAGAGTTTAAATGAAGGGACTAGATATAAAGTATGGAGTTACAAAATCATAATCACATAGAATGAATTTCTGAAGTGTAGCATAGAAGCAGAAAGAAGGTCATTGGTATTGAGGGGCAGAGGGATATTGGAGCTGTAGGTGGTGATGAGACGGGACTTGAAGGAGAATGCAGGCGACTAAGCAAGAGGACTTGATGATTGGTGGCAGCTGGAGAGGTTTGTGCCATGACTGTTGAGCTATGGAGGTGAGACAGGGGTTGGCTGACAGTGGGGTTGGTGGGTGCTTTGGAGACGGGCATATTACATTTAGAAGACCCCAGTGTATAAAATAAAATCCACACACATTGTTAAATCACCCCAGGTATGGTATCTCTAAACCCAATGCAGATGGGTCTGAAGAATCAGGGTAGTGGTGAAAGATTAATAAACCAAGCCAGTCAGGAGCCAGTCTGTGCCTGGTGGTCTCTCTAAGCTCAAAGCCAGAACTGCCTTTTCTTTATAATCCCAGAACAAAATCCACCAGAGCAGGGCAGGGCGGAGTGATCCAGGTGATTTTTTTTTTTTTTTTTTTTGGTTTTTGGGCCACACCCGGCAGTGTTCAGGGGTTATTCCTGGCTGTCTGCTCAGAAATAGTACCTGCCAGGCACGGGGGACCATATGGGACACCGGGATTCGAACCAACCACCTTTGGTCTTGGATCAGCTGCTTGCAAGGCAAACGTAGCTGTGCTATCACTCCGGCTGATCCAGGTGATTTTTACATATCAAAGGAGAGAGTTAACAGAAAGAGGAAGATGGGGGACTGCCTTTATTTTGGGTTAATAGCTGGGTGTCATCTTACACTAGTGGACTTGCTTAAATTGTGTCTTTATTCTGAACATGTCTAAAAGAAAGGAACTCTTATCCACTGCTGGTGGGAATGCCGCCTAGTACAGCCTCTATGGAAAGCGATATGGAGGTTCCTTCAAAATCTGGAAATTGAGCTCCCATTCGACCCAGCTATTCCACTCCTAGGGATATACCCTAAGAACACAAGAATACAATACAAAAACCCCTTCCTCACACCTATATTTATTGCAGCACTATTCACAATAGCCAGGAAACAACAAAGATGCCCTTCAACAGACGAATGGCTAAAGAAACTGTGGTACATATACACAATGGAATATTATGCAGCCGTCAGGAGAGATGAAGTCATGAAATTTTCCTATACATGGATGTACATGGAATCTATCATGCTGAGTGAAATAAGGCAGAGGGAGAGAGAGAGAGAGAGAGAGAGAGAGAGAGAGAGAGAGAGAGAGAGAGAGAGAGAGAGAGAGACGCAGAATAGTCTCACTCATCTATGGGTTTTAAGAAAAATAAAAGTCATTTTTGTAACAATCCTCAGAGACAATGAGAGGAGAGCTGGAACACCAGCTCACTCCATGAAGCTCACCACAAAGAGTGGTGAGTACAGCTATAGAAATAACTACACAGAGAACTACCATAATCAAGTGAATGAATGAGGGAACTGGAAAGCCTGTCTGGAGTACAGGTGGGGGTGGGGTGGGATGGAGGGAGATTTGGGACATTGGTGGTGGGAATGTTGCACTGGTGAAGGGGGGGTGTTCTTTACATGACTGAAACCTAATTGCAATCATTTATGTAATCAAGATGTTCAAATAAAAAAAAAGATGGAAACCCAACTACAAACATGTTGTGATCATAATGCTTAAAGATATTTTTAAAAATTTATAAATAAAGCAATATGTAAAAAGAAAAAAAAAGTCAAGATTTGAGGTTCTTTGATGTGAAAGCTTGAGGCTGCTAAGGCAGTACTGGAATGAGGAAGGTGGAAAGTTCTGGCTCCAGCCCTGAGCCTGGAGGTTGGTTGGGTTCCATTAGAAGAGCACCAGGAAAGGATTGGAGTTTAGGTAATTTATTTGGGAGGTGATCACAGAAGGGACTAAAGAGATACTAGGGAAAGGAGGCTGGGGGATTGACTTAAAAATCTGGAGTACAGGCTTTGCATGCAGGCTTGTTTCCTGCACTGCATAGTCCCCTGGACATGGGTGAGTTTGGCAACAGAGTACTGTGGTGTGCATTCAGCACCCCCCAAAAAAATCCAAAAACAAACCCCCAAAATCTCAAAAGCATCCAAACAAAAAAAGACAGTAGAGAAATCAAATAGGGAAAATGTAGTTTAAATATAGCTGCTGATTTTGTTTTGTTTTGTTTTGGGGCCATACTGGCTGTGTTCAGGCCTTATTAACTGACTCTGTGCTCAGGGATTATACCTGCCAGTGCATAAGGGAGTATATGGTGACAGTGCTCAGGAGTGCTGGGTATTAAAACCAGGTTGGCCACATGCAAGGTCTTATCTCTCCTGTCTTGTGTCTATTGACTCTTTACAGTATCTTCCATTAGGAGGTGGAATCTGTTATGTAGCTTCTCCAATCTGGACTGGCTTTATGGCTTGCTTTGATCCATGGAAAATGGGAGCAGTGAAATTACATTTTCAGAACTGCCTTTCCTCTTTCAACTTGTTCCTGGTCCCATGTCAGAAAGCCCAGGCAGGACTATTAAATGATGAAGGTCCCTATATATGTGAGGCTCCTTTAAAGCAACAGCCCAGCTAAACTTCAGATGACTGTTGTCATATGATGAATGAAGCCTAGGCCCAACCTGGAGAAATGCACTCCTGAGTGCAACCCACATTGCTGAATTGTGAGAAAAATAAGTATCAGCTACTTGGAATTCTAGGATGGTCTGTAAGACAGTAATAGGTAATTGACACAGAGAGGAAGAAAGTAAACACAGGCCTGGATAAAAGTTACCCTGCTGGTCCAGGGAACTAGCTTAAATGGTAGAGCATGCTATTCTCATGCACAAGGCCTGGAGTTCTATCCCTGCCACCCAGGGCCACATGGTCTCCTTTCTTCAACCCCAGCAACAGTAGTGAAACTTGTTCACTGAAAAAAATTTTTTTTCTACATCCAGCAGTGCTTAGGGCTTACTCCTGGCTCTGTTCTCAGGGAGACCATATGGGATGCCAGGGATTGAACCCAGGTTGAATATATGCAAGGCAAGCATCCTACCTACTATATTTCTGGCTTATCATTTTGACTTCCTTTAATGCTTTATGTCCCTACATTTATATTAAAAATTCACACACAAAAACGGACAATCGCCCTTACCTGATTCCTGTCCTCTCTCTTTTATTTTTAACCTACAATCATATATTTAGCAACCTTGGACCACACAAGAAGTGGAAATTTAATGTTCAGAACTACCAGTAATAGGAAGAAGAGGGTAAATAGTTTTTAAAGAATAAAAATATTTTTTAAAGAATTCTTAGTGAATTCGTAAGCACGTTCTCCACATATGTGGCATGGTAGTTGGATGTCTTTTGGAGTAATAGCTACACATTTAGCATGGAGAGCACACAGGTTGGTATCTTCAAAACGGCCAACGAGGGAGGACTCATTTGCCTCCTGAAAAGCACTCTGGAAACACAGCCAGTTTTTGAAGTCCTGAGCAATTTCTTGCACCAGACACTGCAAGGAAAGTCTGCGAATCTGAAGTTTCATGGACTTCTGATAACATCTAATTTCACGAAGTGAAAGGTACATGTAAGGTGATGTTTCTTCACCTTTCCGGTAGAGGGCGCTCTCTCGGCACAACTTTTGTAGTCAGTTGCTTTCCTGGGTGCTATACCACCAAGCGGACTTGCAGTCAGTCCGCTTTACACCAACAGGGCAAGTAAGCCATGACTTACCTGAATCACGCCCCTTCTCTTGCTGCTGAATTTAGGTGAGGGAGAGGAAGTGCTGGCGTTGGAAAGTGACAGAGGGCACATCAGACGTATCAAATTGTTGTTTCAGTAGAGTTTCCTTTATAACTGCTGACAGCTGCAAAAATGTCATTTCCTAATATGTCCCATTCTGACGCTCTGGGGGGTGAGAGTCTCAGTATGTCTTTTGGAGGACACAGTTTAATTCTTTTTTTTTTTTTTTTTTTTTTGGTTTTTGGTTTTTGGGTCACACTTGGCAGCATTCAGGGGTTCCTCCTGACTCTATGCTCAGAAATCGCCCCTGGCAGGCACAGGGGACCATATGGGATGCTGGGATTCCAACCACCAACCTTCTGCATGCAAGGCAAACACCTTACCTCCATGCTATCTCTCCGGCCCTTTTTTTAATTTCTTAAAAAATTAAATTCTTAACAGTCTAGACTCTAGAGGCTTAAATTCCTGCTGTATGAAAATTCTCAGATGTCAATGGACTTATCTCAGAGCCAGCAAAGGAGAAAGCAAGAAAGTCAGCAAGAAGTCTCATTTTTAATCTCTCTCTCTCTCTCTCTCTCTCTCTCTCTCTCTCTCTCTCTCTCTCTCTCATATGGGGTCAGGATGTTGTCATTGAAGTGCTCAAGGACTATTCCTGGCTCTTTTTTCTTTAAATAATTTTTATTTTTACCAAAGTGGATTACAAATCTTTCACAGTAATATTTTTTTAAATATATTTTTTATTTAAGTAACATGATCATATTTGGGTTACTGTCATAACAAGAACACCCCCCTTCACCAGTGCAACATTACCCCCTCCCCCCTTCCCATCCCCTTCCTGTGCTTGAGACAGGCATTCTACTACAGTAATTTGTTTTTAAGTTCAGTAAGTTGTATTTTTTTTTCCTTAAAGGATAAGAGTAAAAAAATATAGTAAAGGTGTGATAGTGGCAATCACCAATGTTTGCATAGGCTCAGAAAAATGGAGAAAATGAAAAAAAATTCTTGACCTGATTACAAAAAGGCCTCACCCCAGAAGTTTATTGGCATAAGACAGACTCTGGGTTCCAGGCATACCAGTCTATCCAACTCCAGTCATTCTCAAGGTTCTGGTGAAACTTTTGCACACTTTAGCTATTGTTGGTATCAGACTCTTATATTTAAAGACTCTGGATTCTGTGCATTTCTTTAATCGATGTCAGGCGGATGTGGAGCATCCTCTATTTTCAGCATATCATTAAATGCAGAGCGATCTGCCCTGCATGCAGACTGTTGCTGAGTCGCCTGGGTGATGAGAGCACTCTTTGGAGTTAGTCAATGTCAAAGCAGTGGTAGGTCTTCTCTGGTAGAGGCTTGGATCCTGGTAATGTTAAAGACAATTGTAGTTGTTTCCATAGATAGTATCCATTGTTCAGGTGTGTGTGTGGGTGATGCCCATTCTTCTGAGGCCTGAGCCAAATCATTATGCCAATGTTCAGGGTAAAAGGCCTAATTACATTACCAAATTTGTGTTCCCATCTCTATTAGATAAGAACTTATTTGCATATGTATTATTTTCCCATTTTAATGTGCCTATGCAAAAGAGAAGCAATGCCACAAGATATTGTTGGTGCATCTGGGGGCCAAAGAATTATTCCTGGCTCTTAACTCAATTAGGGGCCACTACTCTTGGTGGTGCTCAGAGGACTATGAGATACTGGGAAGTGAATCTGGGCCACCCATGTATAAAACATGTGCTAAGCCCATGGTAGTTTCATTCTTTATGTAACAAACCTCAGAAGCAATATCTTCTTACTTTTTCTATGTTTATATTGTCATGAAGGCCAGTCCACCTGCAAGGCGCTAAGAGGCTTTTAGAAGTAGAATCTTCTGGAAGTTGAAGAGGTAGAACCGTGGGTAGGGCTTTTGCCTTGTGCATGGCCAACCAGGGTTTAATTCCCAGCATCCAATATGGTCCCCAGAACATTGCCAGGAATAATTCCTGAGTGTAGAGACAAATGTATTCTCTGAATAGTGCCAGATATGTCCCAAATGCCAATTAATCAATAGAAATGAAAGAAGTGAGATCTTTAGGGGCCACTTCTACCAATGAGCAAAGCTGCTCCACAAGGAGATTTTCTGGGTTCAAGATGAAAGTTTAAACTTTAATTTTGCTTCCTGGGAAAATTCTTCCTGAGAAACCCTTCACTCCCAGGCAAACCAGGAAGGCTGGCAGCCATCCCACATGAATTCTTCTTCCCTGGCACAACTGAATCAAGCTGAAATCTCATGAGATGTCACACAATTCTATATCTAGGTCTAAAATATTAACAACTGAGATCAAGATGGGGAAGATGTGAAATGTGCAAAGTAAATAAGAGACGACTTTGAAAAGCTCAACAAGTGGTGACAATTTGTTGGGCCATCCAAAATGTGAGTGCATTTAACTCAAGTATAACTAAACTCACAGCAGTAGTTAAAAGCTAGGACCTTTTGATGATTGGTTGTTAAAAATCTCAGAAAACTTGGTGCTGATTTGAGTGGATCAAATGTGATTCAAGAAAAGTTCTCAGCATGCCAAAGGGAAGAGCAAAGAGATGGTATTGAGTCTGACAGTTGGGAAAAAGGACAAAGAGTCTGATTTTCACACACAGATCTCTCAATATTTTTAAGTTTTTTGTTTGTGGACCTCACCTGGCAACCTGGCAATGTTTGCTCCTTATGGAATCTTTTTTTTTCTTTTTTTTTCTTTCATCCTCCCTCCTTTTTTTTTTTTTTTTAAGATTTTTTTCTTTTTTTGTTTTTTTTTTTTGGATCCCACTGGCTGCGCTCATGGGTTACTCCTGGCTCTATGCTCAGAAATCGCTCCTGGCAGGCTCTGGAGACCATATAAGATGCTGGGATTCAAACTACTGTCCTTCTGCATGCAAGGCAAATGCCCTACCTCCATGCTATCTCTCCAGCTCCTCCTTATGAATTCTTTCCCTTCTCTTCCTCCTCCTTCTCTTCCTCTTCTTCCTCCTCCTTCTCTTCCTCCTCCTCCTTCTCCTCCCCCTTCTCCTGCTCCTCCTCCCCCCCCTCCTCCTCCTCCTCCTCCTCCTCCTCCTCCTCCTCCTCCTTCTTCTTCTTCTTCTTCTTCTTCTTCTTCTTCTTCTTCTTCTTCTTCTTCTTCTTCTTCTTCTTCTTCTTCTTCTTCTTTCTTCACCTTCTTCTTCTCTTTCTCCTTCTCCTCCTCCTCCTTCATCTCCTCCTCCTTCTCCTCCTCTATCTTCTTTATCTTCTCCTCTTCCTCCTTCTTTTTCTCACAAATCTCTCAATATTTTTAAAAATTTTGTTTGTGGACCATACCTGGCAGCCTGGCAGTGTTTAGGGCTTGCTCCTTATGGATTCTTCTCCCTCTTTTCCTCCTTCTCTTTCTTTTCCTTCTATTTTCTTCTCCCCCTCCTCTTCCTCCTTGTCCTCTTTCTCTTTCTCTTCCTCCTCTTCTTTCTCTCACAATTGGAGGTACTCAGGGCTAACTCCTGGCTCAAGGGATCATATGAGATGCCATGGAAAAAACCCAGGTCAGCCAGGTGTAACGCAAGTGTGCTACTCACTGTGCTATGTTTTGGGCAATGGATCTTTCTTCTACCTAAAAACCTGGTTGTGCTTTGTCAGTGTTTGTACAGAGAGAAAGTACAGCAGGTAGGAGGCTTGCCTTGTATGCACCAGCACCCCGTATGGTCCCCCAAAGCTTTGCCAGGAGTGATCCCTGAATACAGGACTAGGAGTAAGTCCAAAGAGTGTCAGGTATAACTCCCAAATCAAAGAACAAGAACAAATTCCAATGTTGGTCCCAACTCATGAATAAAATCAGGACCTCAAGGGGGAAAAAGCAATCTTACCAGTTTGAAAAAAACAACAAACTTTCTTACGTGGTTGTCATGACAGTGTAAAACCAGGGTTGAGCATGCTAATCTAATCCTTATTCTCAGGAGGTTGCAGGCCCCGTGCAGAGATAATTCTAGGCCAGGGGTCCTCAACCTTGACTACACATTATAATCACCTGGAGAACTTTCAGAACTCATGATGTCCAAACAGCACCTCAACCAATTAATTAATCCAGTCTCAAGGGCTGAACACAATGTATTTGCAGTTAACAACAACCCCTACCACGACCCCCAGTGAGTCCACTGAGCAGTCAAGGCTGAAAATCACTGACCTAGAAGTATCTTTGCATGGAGCTGTCAGTGTCCTAGGCCATGGGAGGGAGACATGAAATGTGTACTTAGAGCCTGGAATCCTAAGGCCTGGACGCAGCCTCATAGCTGCCTCCTCTAAGCTACCATGTTCACTCTCCATATTCAGCTTCCTCCAACAGTCGAAATAATTTCCCTCCCCAGCATTTTCCTTTGTTGTACTAAAATACACATAACAGAGATTTCACATCTAAGTTTTAATAATACTGTTTCTCTCCTTTGTCCTCCTGGTCCTCAGGGTGCAGGACGCTCTCTGCAGGTACTACTTGTAGATCTTTGTGCTCTAATTTTGCCTTCTCAGAACCCTAGTCAACATTTTATACCCAGTTAATGATTACTTACCTTAAATTATTCATCCTAAAATAACTAGTGTGGTTGGGTTTTTGTTTTGTTGTTTTGTTTATGGGCTATACCCAGCGATACTTAGGATTTACTTCTGGCTCTGTGCTCAGAGATCATTCCTGGCAATATTTAGGGAACCGTATGTGCTGTAGGGAATAGAACCAGGGGATGCTACATGCTACATATCTTTTTTTTTTTTTTTTGGTTTTTGGGCCACACCCGGCGTTGCTCAGGGGTTTACTCCTGGCTGTCTGCTCAGAAATAGCTCCTGGCACGCACGGGGGACCATATGGGACACCGGGATTCGAACCAACCACCTTTGGTCCTGGATCGGCTGCTTGCAAGGCAAACGCTGCTGTGCTATCTCTCCGGGCCCCATGCTACATATCTTAACCCCTGTACTATCTCTCGAGTTCTAGGCTTATTTTTTAATTAATACATTTTTTAATTGAATCACCTGAGACAATTACAGAATTATTCATGCTTTTATGATTGAATTTCAATCATACAATGTTCTAATACATATTTCTTGACCAGTGCACATTTCCTGCCACCAATGTTCCCAGTTTCCCTCCTATTCACCCCACCCCCAGCCTGCCTCTCTATAAAAGACATTTTTTTCTTCTTCCTCTATCTCTTCTTTTTTCTCCTTTCTTCTCCTTTTTCTCTTTTTTTTTTTTTTTTTTTTTTGGTTTTTGGGCTACACCCGTTTGACGCTCAGGGGTTACTCCTGGCTATGTGCTCAGAAATCGCCCCTGGCTTGGGGGGACCATATGGGACGCCGGGGGATCGAACCGCGGTCCTTCCTTGGCTAGCGCTCGCAAGGCAGACACCTTACCTCCAGCGCCACCTACCCGGCCCCATTTTTCTCTTTTTTTATTTCTCCTTTTCACTGTGGTTTGCAATAATGTTACTGGGGGGTGTGGTATCATGGCTATCACTTTATTTCCTTTCAGCACCCAGTTCTTGTCCAGAGAGATTATTTTAAACTATGGTTGTCACAGTGGTCCCTTCTTTATCCTAACTACACCCCCACTGTTTGTGGCAAGCTTTCTACCATGAAATAGTCCTCTGGCTCTTGTCTCCATTGCCTTTAGGTATTATTACTGTACTATATTAATTATGTCCTACAAATAAATACAATCTGAAAAAAAATCTTTCTATATCTGTTCCTTTCTCTCTGAATCATTTCACTAAGCATAATATTCTCCATATCCATCCATGTACCAATAAATTTCATGACTTCTTTTTTCCTAACAGCTGCATAATATTTCATTGTATAAATGTACCATAGTTTTTTATATACACTTCTCTGTTCTTGGATACTTGAGTTGTTTCTAGATTCTGGCTATTATAAATAGTATTGCAAGTAATGTAGAAGTGCAGATGCCTTTTCGGAATTGAGTTTTTTTTGGCCCCTAGAGTATATTTTCAGGAGCAGTATTATTGGGTCAGATGGGTACTCAATTTCTAGTTTTTTGAGGAAAGTCCATATTGTTTTACAGAAAGGCTGGACCAGTCAACATTGCCACGCAAGAGTGAATGAGAATCCCTTTCTCTCAGCATCTGCACCAGCACTGGTTTATTTTGATCTTTTTGATATGTGCTAGTCCCTGTGGTATGAGATGATATTTCATTGTTTTGATTTGCATCTACCTGATGACTAATGATGTGGAACATTTTTTAATGTGCCTTTTGACCGTATTTTTTCTTAGCGGGAGTTTTCTATTTAACTCTTCTCCTTGTTTTTTTATTTTTATTTTTTTAGTGGGGTTAGATGGTTTTCTTATTAAGCTCTACCAGTGCTTTACATATAGTAGGTATAAGCTTACTATTAGGTGGGTATTGGGGGAATAATTTTTATCAGCCCATGGGCAGTCTTTGTGTCCTGGTCACCATTTCCTTTGAGGTGCAGAAACTTCTTAGTTCAATATAGTCCCATTTGTTTATCTTTGCTTCCACTTGCTTGGTGGCGTTTCATCTTTGAAGATGAAGCTTCAATGTCATGGAGACTTCAGCCTAGGTTTTCTCTATGAATCTCATGGTTTCTGATCTGATATGAAGGTTTTTAATTCATTTTTATTTGACTTTTGTGCCTGGTGCTAAGAAGAGATATGAGATCATTTTTTTCATGTAGTAAAGGATTGTCTTCTAATCTTTTGTTTTCGTTTTTTTTGGCCACACCCATTTGATGCTCAGGGGTTACTCCTGGCTAAGTGCTCAGAAATTGCCCCTGCCATGAGGGGACCATATGGGACGCCGGGGGATCGAACCGCGGTCCGTCCTACGCTAGCGCTTGCAAGGCAGACACCTTACCTCTAGTGCCATCTTACTGGCCCCATCTTCTAACCTTTGACTTTGAGTATATGTGTGCTTTGTCTATTCTTGCAGGCAGAAGAATGTTGGATTTAATATTTTAATCCATTTTGTCACTCTGTATCTCTGAATTAGAATTAGTGCATTTAATCCATTTAGCGAGGTTATTGTTATGGGATTTGGTGTCATCTTTTAGTAGAATTTTTTTTGGATATTGTTTTGTTTTAAAGTGATCCCTTCAGTTTTTCTTTTAAAAATTTTTTTTGAGGGGCCAGAGAGATAGCATGGAGGTAAGGTGTTTGCCTTGCATGCAGAAGGATGGTGGTTCGAATTCCGGCATCCCATATGGTCCCCTGTGCCTGCCAGGAGTGATTTCTGAGCGTAGAGCCAGGTGTAAACCCTGAGTGTGACCCCCCAAAACAAACAAACAAAAAACAAACATAAAATTTGTTTTGAGTCTACACTGTTCCTGAGCTGTTGTTTAATCATGAAATTGTATATTGTTCCTTCCAATCTGAATGAGAATCTGACTAAAGTATTCTTGGTGATTCATTCATTTCATTTGTTTTTTTCATTTTCATTCATGTGTTTTTTTCATTTTCATTTGTTTTCATTTTTCATTTTCATTTTCATTTTTTCACTCATTTCATTTGTTTTTTTCATTTTCATTCATGTGTTTTTTTCACTATATCTCACCTTTGGGGGGCTGTTTTTTTTTTCTTTCCTTTTTTTCTCCTAATCAAATCTCTGTTGATATATTGGCTAGACATGGAGAAGAGAGAACAAGAACTGACAAATGGGAATTTGTGGTTTTGGACAGTAAGCAATAGAACAGGGAAACAGAAATAATGTTCTAAAGATGATGTAGAATAAAACATTCCCAAAGTAATGGGAGATAGGTCTTTTAAGATCAAAAAGAGTTATCAAGTAAATTAAATGAAAAAAAATACAATTGATAGTAAGACATAGGATCTGATAAAACTGTAACTCAAGGGTAAAGATAATGTCAGTGAAAATTTAAGCAGAATAAAGAGATGTCTTTAAAAAAATTCAGTCTTAGTTTTTCAACCCTGACAAAAGGAAATGAAGTAATGCGGGCAACCGAAGAGAAAAGGTTAAGACATAAAATTTTATGCTCAATCCACAGTTGATATTTACCTGTGACTCAAACAGGCAAAGATTTAGGACGTATAAGATCTACAACTCCTTGAGAAAAAAGGGTGGGGCAGAATACTCAAAAATGACTCCAGTTAATCAAGAGATGGCTCCAAACAAAAACTCTCTAGAAATGTACCTGTGTTTCTGGAAAGGTAATGGTATATATGTAGTGGTGTGCTTTGAAAAGACTTACCACAGACTAAATTTTAAAGAACCAGGGGAAACTATAAAACAACATAGTTATCATTCTTCCCCCATTTTTGTTGCTATCCCCCCCCACTGTGTGTGTGTGTGTGTGTGTGTGTGTGTGTGTGGTGGTAGTGGTGATGGGGATTGGAGGGGTTGCATACTTGGTTGAGTGGCAGCAAAAATGGCACCATTTTTATGGCACTGGAGGCCACAACTGCAGAGCAGTTGAGCTAGTAGGATTCTTGCTTTGAATGTGGGTTGGTTCCTGGGATTTGATTCTCAAATTAGATATACAACATAGAGTCATCTGAGCTCAATATTATCATTCTTCTTGAAACACAAGACTTCTAACAAAGAATTCTGTAGTCAAATTAAAAATAAACAGAGAAAAATTCTCAGATTATTCTATTGAAAACTAGGCAGAGATGTAAGGAGAGTATGAAAAATAAGGAATTAAATTTTTTTTTTTTTTGGATTTTGGGCCATACCTGGCGATGCTCAGGGGTTACTCCTGGCTGTCTGCTCAGAAAATGGCTCCTGACAGGCACGGGGGACCATATGGGACACCGGGATTCGAACCAACCAACCACCTTTGGTCCTGGATCAGCTGTTTGCAAGGCAAACGCCACTGTGCTATCTCTCCGGGCCCAGGAATTAATTTTTTTATCTTTATTTAAGCACTATGATTACAAACATGTGTGTAGTTGGGTTTTAGTTGATTTTCTTATCTTGTATAAAGAGGGTCAATTGATACTTTGCTTTTGGGCCATACCTGACAGTGCTCAGGGCTTAATCATGGCCTTGTACTCAGATATAATTCCCATAGGTGCTCAAGGACCATATGAGGTACTAAGGGATTTGTTGAACTGGGTCAATTGTGTGCAAGGCAAACATCTTAGCCTCTCCAGACCTCCATTGATGCTTTTAAATGAATATGTATGTGCATAATATATATTTGTATAAGTGTATAGACATATCCACATGCACCTTAAAAACCATGAACATTAACTCTGGCTTCAGATGTTTTCTGCAACTACAAGCCATGACTATTCTAGCTAGGCACAGAAAGATAATACTTAGAAAACATTCAGTGAGACTACTTCAGACATATACATTAATGTTCGTTCTTTCTTTTTTGTTTGTTTCTGGTGGCCTGGCTCCAGACCCAGAAATCACTCCTGGCAAGCTCAGAGGACTGTATGGGATGCTGGGGATCTAACCCAAGTCTGTCCTGGATTGACTGTATACAAGGCAAATGCCCTACTGCTGTGTCATCACTCAGGCTCCTGTCTGTTATTTCTTATGCACTTTAAATTTATTTTATTTTTGTATTTTTGAGGGCCACACCCAGTTTATGGTAGCTCAGGGGCTACTCCTGGCTCTGATCTCAGGGGCCACTTCTGGCATAGCTGGTTGGGCACCATATATAGTGTTGGGAATCAAACATGTCAGTTGTGTACAAGGCAAATGTCTTAACCTCTGTATTGTTTTTCTGTTCTGGAAGTTTAATATTTAAATAACAGAGATAAAGAAATAACCACTAGTTATTCTAAAAACATTTTATTTGGAATTAGAGACATAGTACAAGGGTTAAGGGGCTTGCTTTGCATTCAGCAAACCTCAGTTTAGTTTGATCCCTGGGACTGTATATGGTCTCCTGAGCCCTGCCATGAATGATTCCCTGAGCACAGAAACCTGTGTACAGAGATAAAGACCATGAAGAAATATAAAATGATCTCAGATGCCAGCACCCTTCTGCCTTTCTACTCTGCTGTCCTGCATTTTTGGCCTGATTTCACCCTTGGTGCGGCTCATCAGCCAGCCTGCCTTCCTGTGACACGCCCAGAAAGGGAGGAGCCACTGAACTTCGCTGGATCTCAGATGCCAGTACACTTCTGCCTCTCTACTCTGCTGTCCTGCATTTTTGGCCTGATTTCATCCTGGGTGCGGCCCATCTGCCAGCCTGCCTTCCTGTGAGCCTTCCGTGGAGGTGAGTCGACACGCCCAGAAAGGGAGAAGCCAGAGGAGCACGGTTGCTCCGCTCCCCTTCGCGACGGTGCACAGCATTTAGCCGATGAATACAATCACAACACGTAGAAAAACACGCAGTACTAGTGTGACAATGGGGAAACAACACGGGCCAGTGCCAGACATAGAGAATGAAGATGGCAACTCTGATGACTTGAACATGACCAACCACCTAGTCAGTCTCTCAGATAAGGAGTTTAGAGTTGCAATATGGAACATGTTCAAAGAACTCAAACAAAGTATAGAAGAGAAAACTAAAAAGAATCAGGAGAATATGAAGATAGAAATGAGAAAACTCCAAACAGAAATTTCAGATCAAATAACAGGTCTGAGAAACTCAGTAGATGAATTGAAGAAAAACATGTTTGAGATTTCCCACAGGTTAACAGCAGCTGAGGATAGAATCAGTACACTGGAAGATGAAATATATAACAATTACATACAGCAGAAGAAATTGGAAAAAAGCCTCAAAGCAAATGATCAAACAATGGAAAAATTACTCAAAGAATGGGAACAGATGAAAATAGAAGTCTATGATAAGCTCAACAGAAACAACTTAAGAATCATTGGAGTCCCAGAGACTCAGGAAGAAAATCTCCAGGAAGAATCAACAGTCAAGAACATCATTAAAGAGAAACTACCAGAGATAATGAATACATGTGATCAAATCCTGCATGCCCGAAGAGTGCCAACTAAAAGAGACCCCAGAAAAAACACCCCAAGACACATCCTAGTCTCAATGAGGAATCCCATAGATAGAGACAGAATTCTGAAAGCAGCAAGATCGAAAAGAGAAATTACATTCAAGGGAACATCCTTGAGATTTACTGCAGACCTGTCACCAGAAACACTCAAGGCCAGAAGGCAGTGGTGGGACATAGTGACAAAACTCAATGAAATAAATGCTTCGCCTAGAATACTGCACCCAGCAAAACTCACTTTCAGGTTTGAAGGAACAATACATAGTTTCACAGACAAACAACAGCTCAAAAACTTCACAGACTCAAAACCATTCTTAAAAGAAAAACTGAACGGCATACTTTAAGACAAGGCTTACCAACAGACACACCAAACTTTTTTTTTTTTTTTTTTTTTTTTTGGGTCACACCCGGCGGTGCTCAGGGGTTACTCCTGGCTGTCTGCTCAGAAATAGCTCCTGGCAGGCACGGGGGACCATGTGGGACACCGGGATTCGAACCAATCACCTTTGGTCCTGGATCGGCTGCTTGCAAGGCAAACGCCACTGTGCTATCTCTCCAGGCCCAAACACACCAAACTTTAATATAAAGATGGCACTAACTCCCAGGACAATTCTTTCTCTCAATGTCAATGGACTAAATGCACCAGTTAAGAGACACAGAGTGGCTAAATGGATCAAAAAACTCAATCCAACCTTCTGCTGCCTACAAGAAACGCACCTGAATAGTCAGAACAAACATAGACTCAAAATAAAAGGCTGGAGGAAAATCATCCAAGCAAACAACACCCAAAAAAAAGCAGGAGTGGCCATATTAATATCAGATGATGCAAACTTTATACTTAGGAAAGTTGTAAGGGACAAAGATGGACATTTTGTATTAATCAAGGGATATGTACAGCAGGAAGAAATCACCCTCCTAAACATATATGCACCGAATGAGGGGCCAGCAAAATATTTAATACAACTGTTGACAAATCTGAAAAATAATATCAATAACAACACAATAATTGTGGGAGACCTCAACACGGCATTGTCAACACTAGACAGGTCAACCAGACTGAAACCCAACAAGAATATACTAGACCTGAGGAGAGAAATGGAAGTAAGAGGCCTAGTAGATATATACAGGACACTCCACCCCCAGAAGCCTGGATACACATTTTTCTCTAATGTACATGGGACATTCTCTAGGATAGACTACATGTTAGCACACAAAACATACCTCCATAATATCAAGAGGATAGAAATTTTGCAGGCTGCCTTTGCTGACCACAAAGCCCTGAAATTATATATAAACTACAAAGGGACACAGAAGAAAAATTTTAACACCTGGAAGTTAAATAGCCTCATACTGAATAATCAGTGGGTCCGAGATGAAATCAAAGAGGAAATCAAAACCTTCCTGAAAACAAATGACAATGGAGACACAAACTATCAGAACCTATGGGACACAGCAAAAGCAGTACTGAGAGAAAAATTTATAGCTTTGCAAGCACACATCAGGAAAGAAGAAGGGGCATACCTGAATAGCTTAATGACGCAGCTCATAGAATTAGAAAGTGCTCAACAAAAGGATCCAAAAATAGGGAGGCAGAAGGAAATAACAAAGCTGAGAGCAGAAATCAATGAAGTGGAAACCAGAAAAACCATCCAAAAGATCAACGAAAGCAGAAGTTGGTTCTTTGAAAAAATAAACAAGATTGATAGACCACTGGCAAAACTAACAAAGAAAGAAAGAGAGAGAAACTTGATAACTCGTATTAGGAATGAAAAAGGAGAGATCACTACTGATATGGTAGAGATTCAAAGGGTAATCAGAAACTACTTTGAGAAACTCTATGCCACTAAAAATGAAAACCTGGAAGAAATGGATAAATTTTTGGAATCTTATAATCTTCCACGATTGAATGAAGAGGATGTAGCATATCTAAACACACCCATTACTATTGAGGAAATTAAGAAAGTAATCAAATGTCTGCCCAAAAACAAAAGCCCAGGCCCAGATGGATTTACTAATGAATTCTTTCAAACCTTTCAAGAGGAACTACTACCAATCCTGGCAAGACTCTTTCATGAAATTGAAAAAACAGGAAAACTTCCAAATAGCTTTTATGAAGCCAACATTACCTTGATACCTAAACCAGACAGAGATGCTACGAAAAAAGAAAATTACAGACCAATATCGCTGATGAATGCAGATGCAAAGATCTTCAACAAAATCCTGGCAAATAGGATTCAATGCCTCATTAAGAAGATCATCCGAGAGCATAAAAACCGGCTATCCTTTGCAAAAGCTGGCTCCCTGTGTGTGACACCAGGCGGGGAAAATCCGCGAAAGTACACCGGCCCAGTGGGGCTCAGCTGTGAAAGACTGTGAGTGTGACCTGTCTATGTCTGTCTACTGTCCTCTTGCGTGAAACTCTTGCGAGTGGGGCAAAAAGAGGCTCAGAGGAGCACGGCCGCTCCGCTTCGCTACGCGGCCGTGCACTCTTTCTAAGGAAAGAACTCCATTGCAACAAGAAGGAAAAATCACACTAAGAACGGCGCTATATCACAGAAGCAAACATTTCTCTCTGGACTGTCTTCTCTGTTGCATGCTCGGGCCTAAGATTTGACCCAGTGTGAGGCTTCATCCACGGAGGACTCCCCTCCCTTAGAGGCAAGTCAGCCCATCCAGAAAGGGAGGAGCCAGAGGAGTGTGCTGCCTACATCATATAGACAATGAATACCACTACAACACGTAGAAAAACCCACAATACAAATGTGACAATGGGGAAACAGCGCAGGCCAGCATCAGACATAGAGAATGAAGATGACAATTCTGAGGACCAGATAATGACTGAACAACTAATCAACCTCTCAGATAAGGACTTTAGACTAGCAATATGGAAGGTGCTCAACAGACTCCAAGAAACCATGGATCGAGTTGAACAGAACACTAATAAGAACCAAGAAAATATGAAGGCAGAAATGACAAAACTCCAAACTGAAATAACATGTCAACTAACAGGCCTGAAAAACTCAGTAAACGAAGTGAATGACAAAATGGATAAGCTCTGGGACAGGGTATCAGAAGCTGAGAATAGACTTGGTGCTGTGGAAGATGAGATACATAACAATTCCATACAGCAGGAGAGATTGGACAAAAAACTTAAAGCAAATGAGCAGACAATGGAAAAATTAGTCAAAGAATGGGAACAGACGAAAATAGAAGTTTATGATAAGATCAACAGAAACAACTTAAGAATCATTGGAGTCCCAGAGACCCAGGAAGAAAATTTCCAGGAAGAATCAATGGTCAAGAACATCATTAAAGAGAAACTTCCAGAGCTAAAGAATATATGTGATCAAATCCTGCATGCCCGAAGAGTACCAACCAAAAGAGACCCCAGAAAAACCACCCCAAGACACATCCTAGTCACAATGACAAATCCCACAGATAGAGACAGAATTCTGAAAACAGCAAGATCAAAAGGGGAAATCATGTTCAAGCAAGCTTCCCTGAGATTTACAGCAGACCTGTCACCAGAAACGCTCAATGCCAGAAAGCAGTGGTGGGATATTGTGACAAGACTGAATGAAATGAATGCTTCACCCAGAATACTATACCCAGCAAAACTCACTTTCCGGTTTGATGGAAGAATACATGGTTTCACAGACAAAAAACAGCTCAGAAACTTCATAGACACAAAACCAGTCTTAAGAGAAAAACTGAAAGACCTAATCTAAGACAAGACTACCCAAAAGACACACCAAATTTTGAAATAAAGATGGCGTTAAATCCCAGGACAATTCTTTCTCTCAACGTCAATGGACTAAATGCACCAGTTAAGAGACACAGAGTGGCTAAATGGATCAAAAAACTCAATCCAACCTTCTGCTGCCTACAAGAAACGCACCTGAATAGTCAGAACAAACATAGACTCAAAATAAAAGGCTGGAGAAAAGTTATCCAAGCAAACAACACCCATAAAAAAGCTGGAGTGGCCATACTAATATCAGATAATGCAAACTTTATACTCAGGAAGGTTGTAAGGGACAAAGACGGACATTTTATATTAATCAAGGGGTACGTAGAGCAGGAAGAATTCACTCTCCTAAACATATATGCACCGAATGAGGGGCCAGCAAAATATTTAATACAACTGTTGACAAATCTGAAAAATAATATCAACAACAACACAATGATTGTGGGGGACCTTAACATGGCTTTGTCAACACTGGACAGGTCAACCAGACTGAAACCCAACAAGAATATACTAGACCTGAGGAGAGAAATGGAAGAAAAAGGCCTAGTGGATATATATAGGACACTCCATCCCCAGAAACCTGGATACACATTCTTCTCCAATGTACATGGGACATTCTCCAGGATAGACTACATGCTGGCACATAAAACATACCTCCATAAGATCAAGAGGATAGAAATTTTGCAGACTACCTTCGCTGACCACAAGGCTCTGAAATTATTTGTGAACTCCAAAGGGACTCAGAAGAAACACTTTAACACCTGGAAGTTAAACAGCCTCATGCTCAATAACCAGTGGGTCCGAGATGAAATCAAGGAGGAAATAAAAAGGTTCCTGGAAACAAATGACAATAAAGACACAAACTCTCAGAACTTATGGGACACAGCAAAAGCAGTACTGAGAGGAAAATTTATAGCTTTGCAAGCACACATCAGGAAGGAAGAAGGAGCTTACCTGAGTAGCTTAATGACACAGCTAATAGAACTAGAAAATGCTCAACAAAAGGACCCAAGAACAGGAAGACAGAAGGAAATAACAAAGCTGAGAGCAGAAATCAACGAAGTGGAAACTCAAAAAACAATCCGAAAGATCAACGAAAGCAGAAGTTGGTTCTTTGAAAAAATAAACAAGATTGATAGACCACTGGCAAACCTAACAAAGAAAGAGAGAGAGAGAAACTTGATAACTCGTATCAGGAATGAAAAAGGAGAGATCACTACTGATATGACAGAGATTCAAAGGGTAATCAGAAACTACTTTGAAAAACTCTACGCCACTAAAAATGAGAACCTGGAAGAAATGGATAAATTCTTGGACTCTTATAATCTTCCACGGTTGAAGGAAGAGGATGTAGCATATCTAAACACCCCCATCACCATTGATGAAATTAAAACAGTAATCAAATGTCTGCCGAAAAACAAAAGCCCAGGTCCAGATGGATTCACTAATGAATTCTATCAAACTTTCCAAGAGGAACTACTGCCAATCTTGGCAAGACTCTTTCATGAAATTGAACAAACAGAAACACTCCCAAATAGCTTTTATGAAGCCAACATCACCTTGATACCTAAACCAGACAGAGACGCTACCAAAAAAGAAAATTACAGACCAATATCACTGATGAATGCAGATGCAAAGATCCTCAACAAAATCCTGGCAAATAGGATTCAATGCCTCATTAAGAAGATCATCCACTACGATCAAGTAGGTTTCATCCCAGGAATGCAAGGCTGGTTTAACATCCGTAAATCTATCAACATAATACACAACATCAATAACAAGAAAAATAAAAACCACATGATCATATCAATAGATGCAGAGAAAGCATTTGATAAGGTCCAACACCCATTCTTGATCAAAACTCTCAGCAAGATGGGAATGGAGGGAACCTTTCTCAATATAGTGAAGGCCATCTACCACAAGCCAGTGGCAAATATTATCCTCAATGGAGAAAAACTGAAAGCCTTCCCTCTAAATTCTGGCACAAGACAAGGCTGTCCTCTCTCACCACTCCTATTCAACATAGCACTGGAAGTACTTGCTATAGCGATTAGGCAAGAAAAGGATATCAAGGGAATCCAGATAGGAAAGGAAGAAGTCAAGCTCTCACTGTTTGCAGATGACATGATACTCTACTTAGAAAACCCTAAAGACTCTATCAAAAAGCTTCTAGAAACAATAGACTCATATAGCAAGGTGGCAGGCTACAAAATTAACACACAAAAATCAATGGCCTTTCTATACACCAACAGTAATAAAGAAGAAATGGACATTAAGAAAACAACCCCATTCACAATAGTACCACACAAACTCAAATATCTTGGAATCAACTTGACTAAATATGTGAAGGACCTATACAAAGAAAACTATAAAACTCTGCTCCAAGAAATAAGAGAGGACACACGGAAATGGAAACACATACCCTGCTCATGGATTGGCAGGATTAACATCATCAAAATGTCAATACTCCCCAAGGCATTATACAGATTTAATGCCATCCCTCTAAAGATACCCATGACATTCTTCAAAGAAGTGGATCAGACACTTTTGAAATTCATTTGGAACAATAAACACCCTCGAATAGCTAAAGCAATCATTGGGAAAAAGAATATGGGAGGAATTACTTTTCCCAACTTTAAACTGTACTACAAAGCAACAGTTATCAAAACAGCATGGTATTGGAATAAGGATAGGTCCTCAGATCAGTGGAATAGGCTTGAATACTCAGAAAATGTTCCCCAGAGATACAACCATCTAATTTTTGATAAAGGAGCAGGAAATCCTAAATGGAGCAGGGAAAGCCTCTTCAACAAGTGGTGTTGGCACAATTGGATAGCCACTTGCAAAAAATTAAACTTAGACCCCCAGCTAACATCATGTACAAAGGTAAAATCCAAATGGATTAAAGACCTCGATATCAGCCCCAAAACCATAAGATATATAGAACAGCACATAGGCAAAACACTCCAGGACATTACAGGCATCTTCAAGGAGGAAACTGCACTCTCCAAGCAAGTGAAAGCAGAGATTAACAGATGGGAATATATTAAGCTGAGAAGCTTCTGCACCTCAAAGGAAATAGTGCCCAGGATACAAGAGCCCCCCACTGAGTGGGAGAAACTATTCACCCAATACCCATCAGATAAGGGGCTAATCTCCAAAATATACAAGGCACTGACAGAACTTTACAAGAAAAAAACATCTAACCCCATCAAAAAATGGGGAGAAGAAATGAACAGACACTTTGACAAAGAAGAAATACGCATGGCCAAAAGACACATGAAAAAATGTTCCACATCACTAATCATCAGGGAGATGCAAATCAAAACAACGATGAGATACCACCTCACACCCCAGAGAATGGCACACATCACAAAGAATGAGAATAAACAGTGTTGGCGGGGATGTGGAGAGAAAGGAACTCTTATCCACTGCTGGTGGGAATGCTGTCTAGTTCAACCTTTATGGAAAGCGATATGGAGATTCCTCCAAAAACTGGAAATCGAGCTCCCATACGATCCAGCTATACCACTCCTAGGAATATAGCCTAGGAACACAAAAATACAATACAAAAACCCCTTCCTTATACCTATATTCATTGCAGCTCTATTTACCATAGCAAGACTCTGGAAACAACCAAGATGCCCTTCAACAGATGAATGGCTAAAGAAACTGTGGTACATATACACAATGGAATATTATGCAGCTGTCAGGAGAGATGAAGTCATGAAATTTTCCTATACATGGATGTACATGGAATCTATTATGCTGAGTGAAATAAGTCAGAGAGAGAGAGAAAAACGCAGAATGGTCTCACTCATCTATGGGTTTTAAGAAAAATGAAAGACACCCTTGTAATAATAATTTTCAGACACAAAAGAGAAAAGAGCTGGAAGTTCCAGCTCACCTCAGGAAGCTCACCACAAAGCGTGATGAGTTTAGTTAGAGAAATAACTACATTTTGAACTGTCCTAATATTGAGAATGTATGAGGGAAATGTAGAGCCTGTTTAGGGTACAGGCGGGGGTTGGGTGGGGAGGAGGGTGATTTGGGACTTGGGTGATGGGAATGTTGCACTGGTGATGGGTGGTGTTCCTTTTATGACTGAAACCCAAACACAATCATGTATGTAATCAAGGTGTTTAAATAAAAAAAAAATTAAAAAAAAAAAAAAAAAAAAAAAGAAGATCATCCACTACGATCAAGTAGGTTTCATTCCAGGAATGCAAGGCTGGTTTAACATCCGTAAATCTATCAACATAATACACAACATCAACAGCAAGAAAAATAAAAATCACATGATCATATCAATCGATGCAGAGAAAGCATTTGACAAGGTCCAACACCCATTCTTGATCAAAACTCTCAGCAAGATGGGAATGGAAGGAACCTTTCTCAATATAGTTAAGGCCATCTACCACAAGCCAGAGGCAAATATTGTCCTCAATGGAGAAAAACTGAAAGCCTTTCCTCTAAATTCTGGCACAAGACAAGGCTGTCCTCTCTCACCACTCCTATTCAACATAGCACTGGAAGTACTTGCTATAGCGATTAGGCAAGAAAAGGATATCAAGGGAATCCAGATAGGAAAGGAAGAAGTCAAGCTCTCATTGTTTGCAGATGACATGATACTCTACTTAGAAAACCCCAAAGACTCTACCAAAAAGCTTCTAGAAACAATAGACTCATATAGCAAGGTGGCAGGCTACAAAATTAACACACAAAAATCAATGGCCTTTCTATACACCAATACTAATAAGGAAGAAATGGACATTAAGAAAACAACTCCATTCACTATAGTGTCACACAAACTCAAATATCTTGGAATCAACTTGACTAAAAATGTGAAGGACCTATACAAGGAAAACTATAAAACTCTGCTCCAAGAAATAAGAGAGGACACGCGGAAATGGAAGCACATACCCTGCTCATGGATTGGCAGGATTAACATCATTAAAATGGCAATACTCCCCAAAGCACTGTACAGATTTAATGCGATCCCCCTAAAGATACCCATGACATTCTTCAAAGAAGTGGACCAGGCACTTTTGAAATTTATTTGGAACAATAAACACCCTCGAATAGCTAAAGCAATCATTGGGAAAAAGAATATGGGAGGAATTACTTTCCCCAACTTTAAACTTTACTACAAAGCAATAGTTATCAAAACAGCATGGTATTGGAATAAGGACAGGCCCTCAGATCAGTGGAATAAGCTTGAATACTCAGAGAATGTTCCCCAGACATACAATCACCTAATTTTTGATAAAGGAGCAAAAAATCCTAAATGGAACAAAGAAAGCCTCTTCAACAAGTGGTGTTGGCACAACTGGGTAGCCACTTGCAAAAAATTAAACTTAGACCCCCAGCTAACATCATGTACGAAGGTAAAATCCAAATGGATTAAAGACCTCGATATCAGCCCCAAAACCATAAGATATATAGAACAATACGTAGGTAAAACACTCCAGGACATTGAGGCTAAAGGCATCTTCAAGGAAGAAACTGCACTCTCCAAGCAAGTGAAAGCAGAAATTAACAGATGGGAATATATTAAGCTGAGAAGCTTCTGCACCTCAAAGGAAATAGTGCCCAAGATACAAGAGCCACCCACTGAGTGGGAGAAACTATTCACCCAATACCCATCAGATAAGGGGCTAATCTCCAAAATATACAAGGCACTGACAGAACTTTACAAGAAAAAAACATCTAATCCCATCAAAAAATGGGGAGAAGAAATGAACAGACACTTTGACAAAGAAGAAATACAGATGGCCAAAAGACACATGAAAAAGTGCTCCACATCACTAATCATCAGAGAGATGCAAATCAAAACAACGATGAGATACCACCTCACACCACAGAGAATGGCACACATCACAAAGAATGAGAATAAACAGTGTTGGCGGGGATGTGGGGAGAAAGGAACTCTTATCCACTGCTGGTGGGAATGCCGTCTAGTTCAACCTTTATGGAAAGCGATATGGAGATTCCTCCAAAAACTGGAAATCGAGCTCCCATACGATCCAGCTATACCACTCCTAGGAATATAGCCTAGGAACACAAAAATACAATACAAAAACCCCTTCCTTATACCTATATTCATTGCAGCACTATTTACCATAGCAAGACTCTGGAAACAACCAAGATGCCCTTCAACAGATGAATGGCTAAAGAAACTGTGGTACATATACACAATGGAATATTATGCAGCTGTCAGGAGAGATGAAGTCATGAAATTTTCCTATACATAGATGTACACGGAATCTATTATGCTGAGTGAAATAAGTCAGAGAGAGAGAGAAAAACGCAGAATGGTCTCACACATTTATGGGTTTTAAGAAAAATGAAAGACATTCTTGCAATAATAACTTTCAGACACAAAAGAGAAAAGAGCTGGAAGTTCCAGCTCACCTCAGGAAGCTCATCACAAAGAGTGATGAGTTTAGTTGGATAAATAACTACATTTTGAACTGTCCTAATAATGAGAATGTATGAGGAAAATTGAGAACCTGTTTAGAGTACAGGCGGGGGTCGGGTGGGGAGGAGGGAGACTTGGGACATTGGTGATGGGAATGTTGCACTGGTGATGGGTGGTAAACAAAAAAAAAAAAGGAATTAGTGTTATATAAAAAAAATAAAAAAATAAAAAAAAGAAATATAAAATAAAACAGAAATACAAAAGTAAACCAAGAACATTGAATAAAGATCAATGATACCTGTTAGAAAAAATATAATATATAGACAAAAACAAACAACCCACCTACTAAAAGAAAATGGCTTTCAGATGAGCATATCTCCCAAATTAATTAAATAATTAAGTCACAGCCGCACCAGTCAGATGTGACTGAGAAGGAAGACAGAATCATAATACAGCTTGTAGAGGAAGAAGAGTTCAAATTATCTGTAATCAGATGAGGTCAAGGAGATGGTGAATTAACAAACAGACGATTTAATTCACTGCCACAGCAGAGCAGTTGTAAGAGCTGTACAGAAACAAACAGTACAGGCAACCAAACATTGGAAGAGATAGATATAGAAAAACTTGAAAGTTTTAAATTCTTAACAAGTAATATTGACAGAAATATAAATGAGATGATAAAGAGGATTTAAATAAAAAATCATCTGTGAACAGTAGTTGAATTCCTCCCTCAGGTTTGTGTGAATGACTTGAAGGTCTTAATCTCACATATTTAACTGCCCTGTGGAAACTGACTTGTGGGTGAAAGGGTGCAAATTGGCACGGGGGTGGGGGTAATGGCGTTTCTGGAATCCTTTCCATTCAGCTTTCTGATTGAGTGCTGTTATCCTGGGCATGACAGGACCCCTGTGGGCCCCATATCAATAGCTAAAAAGTCTGTAATTCCTCTCCAGAGTGCTTGTAAAAATTTTATGAAACCCTGTCCAGGAAACAGGCAGTGCCCCACCCTAGTGGATGAGTGAAACATGTGTGTTCTGTGGGATACCAAACCATTGGCACAGTGAGAATAGGTTGATGTCATTGTCACAGAGCTACACAGCTCTATGTGTTTAGCAGCTTTTCCCAGGCTTATTCTTCTGGCCTGGAGATTTGCATTCAGTGGTAAAGTACCTGCCTTGCATGTATGAGGCCTTCAGCTCCATTCCTGGCACAGCAAAAATAAAATTATCTTAGCTTGTGCAACTGACATTTGGTACTTCCCTGTCTTATAGGGTGTGGACATGAAATGCCAGTCGCACCTCTTCCTAGCGGTGACAACCAATGGTGTTTAAGATATTGTCAAATGCCCCAAGGAACTGAATGGTCTTCAGAATCAAACTACTAGAGAGAGATGTGCTCTCCAAAAGTGAATGTTTTGGGGCTTGTAATGAGATTTGCAAGAAGTATTTTTCTCATTAACCTCTTCTGCATTTTTGATTTTTTTTCTCATTAGTCTCTTCTATACAGCCCACAAAGTAGATAGACAAAGGTGGTGAATATATAAAGCAAGCATCCAGTGTTGGATTATAGTTTACTTTGTGAAACCAGAGACTAGGAGGTAGGAGCCTCTTCATTTTCTGCTCTGTTTCTGGGGATTTTGAGGAGATACTTCTTGAAGCCTGTTCTGTGGGTGACTGTGTAGATCAGTTGAATTTCTAGCCCTTCTTCATCTCTACTTCAGGAGAGAATGAGATGAGCAGTACAAGGTCTTCCTCCCCAGGGTGAACAGAATGAAGACCCTTTGTAAAAAGGTGTAACAAGACTCATGATTTTATTTCAAATGAGCAGACGCACTATTTGTTAACAGAAATCTCCAGAAGAGGCAGGCATTAGGCAGTAATCCAGCTGAGCTGTTATGCTTGTGGCAAAAATCTTAAAGGCCCCCAAAGCGTAGCATCATCATGTTTGCATCACAGGCCTGAAATGAACATGGAATGTGCTATTGAGACTGATTTCTCTATTATTTCGTTGCGTTCTGATTTTTAAAAGAGCTCAGAGTTCCATTTTTCCTGAAGAAAGGCAGCACAGACTCACAGATTTCATTACCAACTTAAAACAAATTGAGCAAAAAATTAGGGGGAATGTTTCCCCCAAACCCCTACACACAGCAAGGCCTCCTTTTAAAACTAGCAAACATCTGTGTACTTAAGTACCTTCTGTTAAGGTCTAAGCAAGTCAGTCTTTGGAATATGTTTGAGTTCATTGACTCTGCCTCACTTTCATAAACAGAATAAGAAATGAAGAAATCATCATCCTTTCGGGTTTTTTTTTAAAGAAAAGTGTAAAAAAGATACATCTGCCAAGAAAGTTGGATGGGGCATTCAGATCTTATAATAAACAGATGCAGAATGATAGCATTGGCCTGGAACGGGGCCAGATGCTGGGGCAGCATTTGGAGGTTCTCTTCTGAGTTTTTCCATATTAACTTTAAAAATAATTTCTAGTGCTCTTTCTTCCTAAATACAAATATATATATGTACACATGTAATATATATGTACATATGTATATATTTGTGTAGACTGGAAACTGTGCTATCAAAGAAAGTAGTCACAGGACAAGTGTTGAGTATGGTGACTCTTCACTGCCATAGTGGGTAGTGCTGCTTAAGAGAACTTTAGGAAATGATGACATGGGGCTAGATTCGCAGGGGTCTCAAACTTGCGGCCCGTGGGCCGTTTGTGGCCCTCCATACAACATTTTGTTTGTGGCCCTGCCCTAGAGGAATCTTTTTTTGTTTTGTTTTGTTTTAGTTGTTTGGGTCACACCCCTCAATGTTCAAGGCTTACTACTGACTTTGCACTCAAGGATCACCCCAACTTTGCCTCCTGCAGCCCCCAGGTAAATTGAGTTTGAGACCCCTGGGCTAGAGTCAAAGGATTTGTGTTGCATACAGCCAACATATGTTCGATTCACAGCATCCCATATGATTCCCTGAGTCTACTAGGATTGAATGATTACTTAATGTAGAGCCAGTAGTAACTCCTAAGCAGAACTGGGTGTGGCTCCAAAACAAAAACAAATAACAGCACCCTCCTCCCGAAAATAATGACATATACCAAGTAGGGTCAAGGTCTTTAATCTCTGCCATCCCTTAGTTCCTGTGGTTGACATGTGGTGGTTTTCTTCCTTATTCTGGTTTGAAAAACTTTCCATCGAAATCTTAAAAGTGACTTGAATTGGATAATATATTATGTATAGTAAACATCTCTGTATCTTTGCTTGCAGTGTTTCATCAGGGGAATTTTTCCAGCTTAAAATACATTATTTGTAAAAACTTGATTTATAAAATTCTCTCTTTGGAAGGATCCAGATAGTAGGAAGTGGAAGTAAAAAAGAAAGCAGAATTCCCTCTGAAATTTCACTAGAGACCAAAATCTTCATTTTTTTTCTTTTCTGAAAGAGTAACTTCCCATTTCTTAATACATTTATATACATATGTATGTGTGTATTCAGTCTTGCCCATCTCTTCTCTTTTCTTTTTGATGTTGCTTGTTCGTGTGATGTCCAGGGGTTTGTGGTGCAGGAATTACAAATGACACTGTCACTGGGAAAGTGACACATGGTGGAATGGGGGATGGAACTCTCAGCCTCATGTCTATCTACAAGGAGATACTATGTCACTGAACCACATCATGGGGCCCTCCAAAACTTCAGGCTTTAAATAACATGCTTTTGGATACTTCTTTGAGCATCCATGTACTGGAGGCCATCTAATAGTCAATTTTGTTAGGAGCATTTTCTGTCATTAAATATAAAAATACACAATTACTTTACTAGCAACAATTTAGTTCATGGCTTAGATGTTATGTTTGAACCTGCTGCTCCATCTAAACCATCTATACCCAACTTCTATGGTCATTGCCCCCTTTCTCTTTTCCTTCCCCCTTTTCTATTTTTTTTTTTTTTGGATAGCCAAACCCTGTGTTGTTCAGGGGCTTCTCTTGGCTTTTCATTCAGGAGTCACACCTGGTAGTGCTTAGTGGACCATAGGGGAATACCAATATTGAACCTGGGTCAGCCATGTGCAAGACAAGCTCCTTACCCACTGTATTATAGCTTTACCCCTTCTTTTTTACCCTTCGTTTCTTTTTCCCTTCCCTCCCCTGCCCCTTTTCTTCCAAAGTATTTACTGTGTTGGGGATGCCCATGGGGTAAAGAGGAACAGTAAAGAAACAACAGTTCACTTGCAGATTGGGCGCAGTGTTACCCCTGGCACTGGTGGTGGAAAAGACAGAAGGTTTCCCTTCTGGAGGACTGGGCACAAAGATGGATTTCTTGTTGGCCTGGGTTGGTCCAGGGCTCTGAACCGGGGGCCATGTCATGGTGATGCTCCTCTATTGTTTTCTCTTAGGGGTGGAGGCCACTAAAAGACATTTACAGTGTTCCAAGTGAGGGGGTATGCAGTGGGCATTGAGAGGGGGTTAGCACCAGGTTTACAGCTCAACATTCTTTACAAGACAGGCCACAGTCCTGGGACAGAGGATTGCCAGGCTCTGGGAGGGGTTGAGAAAAAAACTGAAGCCTGATCTTGAGGAGGGATGCTGAGGTAGGGTGTGGAAAAGAAAGCTCAGGACAGGTTGTGGCGATTGGCAAGCCTGCATGCTACGGAGTAGAGGTGTGTGACCGGTGGAATTTCTGGGTATTTCTGGGTATTCACTCCTTCCTTGGTAGGGCTTTTGGGAAAGTGAGTAGGATTAGGTGGAGGACACAACTCTAGCAAAAGCTAAGTGCACCCTCTACCCCTTGGGGAAGCAGAGTAAATCAGGAGGCCGAAAAAGGGGCAGCAGTGCCACTCTAAAAATTCCTGAGCGATGGGCAGACCAGACGGGCTGGGAGGGAGACTTGCAGGGAGGAGGTTCTGTATTTAAAATGTCACCAGAACAGGCTCTAATGTGGTATTTACTGCCCAAGACTGAGTCACAGAGAACAGTTGAGCATTCGGGGCCTTCACATTCTTCTGCCCTGCACTCTGTGGAAGCGCTGAGAACGTGCCCAGATGGAGCCTAAAGCACGTTCATGCACATGTATCCCCTGAACCTCATGACCCTGGTGGACCCCAGGAAGGGGGCTCTTGCCTGATGTTCTTTCACTTCCTTTTCACCTCCTCTTCCACCCAGTCAGGGGCACATTTTCTCCTCCTGAGTCAGATGAGGAAGGTTAAGCCCAGTGAATGAAGGAATTGATTTCTGGTCACGGGTTCTTCCCAGTCTCAGCAAACATTCTTTCTTGTCTCCTGGCTTCCTTCAAGAACTGGGTGCTAGAGAAAGTAAAGCTTTGGATTTGTTTTATTTATTTTATTCTATTTTGTTTCTGGGCCACACTTGGCAGTGCTCAGGGTTTACTCTTGGCTCTGAGCTCAGGGATAAGTCCTGGACAATATCAGGCTCAGGACAATATGAGGTGCTGGGGATTGAACCTGGGTAGGCCATGTGCAAGGCCAAAACCCTACTTGCTGTGCTATCTGCATGACCTAAGAACTATTTGTGAGCTGGGCTTTGAGGGCAATTGAGGCCCAGTGGCCCAGGGGTGAGTTGAGAGAAACCAGACAGAGGCAGAGCCAGAGACTGTGGATGGAGAGCTTCCATACCCCTATTTCTTATTTTATTTTTCTTTTATAATTTCTATTATAGGGGCTGGGCGGTGGCGCTAGAGGTAAGGTGCCTGCCTTGCCTGTGCTAGCCTTGGATGGACCGCGGTTCGATCCCCTGGCGTCCCATATGGTCCCCCAAGCCAGGAGCGACTTCTGAACGCATAGCCAGGAGTAACCCCTGAGTGTCACCGGGTGTGGCCCAAAAACCAAAACAAACAAAAACAATTCTATTATAGCACTGTGATTTACCATGTTGTTCATAAGACAGTAATTTTAGGCATTAAATGTTCAAACACCAATCCTACCACCAGTGTGACCTTCTCTTCACCAGTATACCCAAGTCTCCTACCCACCACCAGAACCTGCCTCCATGCAGACACAAACAAATTTACTTCATGTTGTTTGCTACCACACAAAGGCAACTGGAATGATCAACTCTTAGATCACCACAGGTTAATTTGAAATGTTATATCTCTCTCTGGTGCTACTAAAGACAATGTTTAAGAATTGACTGGGCTGTGGTTGGTGCTAGTTGGGCCTTCTGTGCTACTGGTTAGGCTCACCGATGTGGGTAGATTTCTATGTAACTTTCCCATCAGATTTCCTGTGAGACCACTGGGCTGACATTACAAGATATTAAAGTTCCTGCGTGTTACAGGATTTATAAATCTAAAATAAATTAGGTGACTTGGAAGTTTAATAAGGTTAAATTGTGGAGGGAGCTGGGTCCTTTCTTTTGGAGGGTGTAGGGTGTGGCATTGGACTGCTCTAGCACATTCAGAAAAGGGAATCTGCCCCCTCATTTCTTTTACTTGTTTTTTAAAATATTTTTATTTAGGGGCTGGAGAGATAGCACAGTGGTGGGGCATTTGCTTTGCAAGCAGCCGATTTAGAATGGATGGTGCTTCAAATCCCGGCATCCCATCTGGTGCTCCATGCCTGCCAGGAGTGATTTCTGAGCAGAGAGCCAGTAGTAACCTCTATTGTCTCTGGGCATTATTACAAAAATGTTTTTTATTTTTCTTAAAACCCATAGATGAATGAGACTATTCTGTGTCTATCTCTCTTCTTCTGACTTATTTCACTCAGCATAATAGTTTCCATGTCCATCCATGTATAGGAAAATTTCATGACTTCATCTCTCCTGACAGCTGCATAATATTCCATTGTGTATATGAACCATGATTTCTTTAGCCATTCATCTGTTGAAGGGCATCTTTGTTGTTTCCAGGTTCTAGCTATTGTAAATAGTGCTTCAATGAGTCTAGGTGCACAGAAGGCATTTTTGTATTGTGTTTTTGTGTTCCTAGGGTATAACCCTGGGAACAGTATTGCTAGATTATATGGGAGCTCAATTTCCATTTTTTTTGAGGAATCTCCATATTGTTTTCAATATATGCTGGACTAGAAAACATTCCTACCAGCAGTGAATGGGAATTCCTTTCTCTCCACATCCCCGCCAGCACTGATTGTTCTTGGTCTTTGTGATGTGTGCCAGTCTCTGTGGTGTGAGATGGTACCTCATTGTTGTTTTGATTTGCATCTCCCTGATGAATTTTTTCATGTGCTTTTTGGCCATTTTATTTCTTCTTTGATAAAGGTCTGTTTTTTTTAGATTTTTTAAAATGGGGTTAGATTTTTTGGGGGGCCACATCCATTTGATGCTCAGGGGTTACTACTGGCTATATGCTCAGAAATCACTCTTGGCTTGGGGGATCATATGGGACACTGGGGGATCGAACCATAGTCCATCCGAGGCTAGCACTTGCAAGGCAGCACCACCACTCCAGCCCCTAGATTTTTTTCTTGTTAAGTTCTGTCTGTACCTTGTATATCTTAGATATTAGCCCCTTTTTATGATGTTTTGGGTGAATAGTTTCTCCCATTCTGTGAGTGGCTTTGAGGTGCAGAAGCTTCTCAGCTTAATATAGTCCCAACTATTTATCTCTGCTTCCATTTGTTTGGAGAGTGCTGCTTCCTCCTTGAAGATACCTTTAGTCTCAATTTTATGGGGTGTTTTACCTAAGTGTTGTTCTATATACCTTATGGTTTTGGGCCTAATATCAAGGTCTCTAATCTATTTGGATTTGACCTTTGTGCATGGTGTTATATGTTGGGGACTGACTTGTTTGAGGCCATTTTGCTGTTCTTTCTGCCATATTCCAGCTTTTCACCTAAAAGCTATTTTGCAGTCTTGCTGTAAGTTTTTGAGCTATAGAGAAAGGAATGTGCAACTGCAAGAGATAATTAATCTTGTAGCCCGGAGGAGAGCAACACGGCCCGGTACCATTCCCAGAAATGAGGTCTTACTCCCTCAACTACATTCCGGAGTCAACAAGGCAGTTATTATGTGTATATGTTACATTGTCTGTACAAAATTATTTCTGTAAGAACATTGCCCCCACCTTATATCTGTTAAAAAGTTTAGAAATGCAGCTAGAAGGTCACAAGATGTTTCCATGGATACTGCAAGAAGTATTGCCCACTTGCCTTATTTGGAATAATGAAGTAATTTTCATGCCAAAAGAATGATTGACATTGCCTTTTGCCTGCCCCCTTCTCCTTCACTATATAAGAAGAAGCTGTAGCCAAATAAAGTTGCCCTTGAGCAGTGAGACATTGCCTTGGGTCTTTATTATTAACCTCTCTCAGATTTTTACAGGTGTGGTTGTTCTTCTACCTAGCAAAATAGGAGTGCGGTTGTCTGAGAAGTCTTCCCAGCTAATTCCTGCTGGCCGGGCCCCCCTGGGGGGCTTCAGGACCCCGCATTTTGGCGCCCAACGTGGGGCTCGAAGACCACCGCCACACTCCGAACGACTACGGGTCGGCGAGTCCGGAGCTGTTTCGTAAATCGCAGGATATACCCCATCCGGGTAGGCGTTGAAACGAGTTAGCCTTAATCAAATATTTAAACTGCAGTTTTTTCAGTCGTTCTGATCACCGCCCCTGATTGGCTCTTGGGGCTTCGCCCGTTGGCTTCACTTCCATGGGTGTTTCGTTGAGTACTGAACTTAAATTCATTAAATATATACAGTCTGAGTTGAAAGCCAGACATATAGAGGTTACCAAAAAAGAATATTTGTAATTTTCTTATGTTTATTCATAATGTATGTCATTGGTTTATTATTACCTGTCCAGAAATTGTTGCGTCCACTTGGGACAAAGTAGGACATGAAATGAGTGATTATTTTGTAAATAATGATGATTCACAGAAGGAAAAAATTATGTTCCAATATTGGAGCCTGTTAAGAGATATCATTGTAACTAAAAATGCCGGAACCGCCAAAGACATCATCCATGCCGTTGAATCTCATATACAACAAGTCTCCCGTGAGTGTTCCAGGACTCCCTCTCGTTCTAATTCTGTCTCTCATCTCCCTTCTCCCTCTGAGAATACTTCCCCTTGTCCTCCCTCCACCACTGATTCTTCTACCTTTGTCTCCAAAGTAACTAATGCTCTTAAAGATCTCTCTAATGCTTCTCATTTATATCCCTCCCTTACTTCTGTCCATGCTTCTGCTCTATGCACCCAGACCCCTACAGAAGAGGCCGCTGCACCCTCTGTGCAAAATCCTAAACAGCCCTTCACTTCCCTATCTTCAGCTCCGTCCCTGTTTCACCACCCTCCCCTCCTTAGCCAGCAATTGCAACAATACAAAGCCTTTAATTGGAAAAGCCTCAAAGAGCCGTTTCAAGCCGTAACCTCCTATGGCCCCCAAGCCCCTTACACGCTCTCCTGCTTAGAATCTAAAAGCTGAACTCTTTGTCTCTTGGGAAGTTAACTTTTTTTTTCCGCTGCAAAGCCCTTGCAGATAGGCAGGAATTCTGATCTCTAAGCTCGTATAGCTGGCCTCGCCTCTTTTCATACCTTAAAGGTACAGCACACACTTTCCAGGTCCCAGCTTGCCAACATGGCTCTTGCTGCCCTCTGTGCCTGGAAGTCGCTCCCCAGAGCCGGCATTCCAGCAGCTCCCCCACACCGGCAACAAACTGTTGCTGCTTTCTCCCTCCCCCCCCTTTTTCTGACTTAAGCTCCCAACTCACCACAATTACATCCATGGTCTCTCACCTCTCTAACAAACTTGATAATGCTCTGCTCAAAAACCAGTGCTACCTTTCCTGTCTTTCTCCCTAATGGAGAAAGTCTTCCCACCCCCCCCCCCTCCCCGCCTGCTCAGCAGCCTCCGCAGCTACCTTCTCAAACGCCTCCCACTGATCCCCCGCACCCCAGGGGAAAAATTCTAAATGCCCAAGACGCTCAGTCCCTAACCATGGCAGATTCCCTCCTCTCACCGCTCCCCCTCTTAAAGCTATAGATATGAAGCTACTTGGCCACATTAAAAATCTTAAACAAATCTTAAGCCTTCAAAAACAGGCTGCTTCTCTTAATTCACAAGTTTCTGCCCTTCAGGCTTTCCCCCGCCCTCCTAAATCTATAGCTGTCTGTCCTTTGCCCACTGAATTCCACGGCCAAGCCCCCCCTCTTGAGAATTCAAAGAAACAAACTATAAAAGTCAGGCTGAGTGCCATAAAACAGAAACTGCTGCAGTGCCTACAAAAAATTCTAAGGGCACAGTGAGTAGGATAATTACAAAGTATCAGCTGCTAAGCCATAAAACCTTGCGATATCTACACTTTGCTGTTAAAACTTCTAAGCCTAATGTACCCTTTACTCAGTACATTTTCTCAAACCAATCCTCAGCCTCCTTCAGCCTCTTTCCTGCCAGCCTTGGAAAACAGCCAGCTCAGGCCCTGCCACTCCCACTTTAAGCCTTCCAATTCACCTTGAAATACCCAATCTTTGTTATTCAAAAAAAATCTGAAAAGTAGCATCTCTTGCATATTCTCAAATCAATTAATAAAACCATGATCCCCATGGTGCTTTTGCAACCCAGACTCCCCTCTTCAGTTGCCATTCCCTCTAATTCCAATAAATTAGTAATTAATCTTAAAAGATTGCTTTTTTTTCCCTATATATCATTACACCCTGCTAACTGTAAATAATTTGCCTCTAACCTTCCTGCTGTTAACTGTGCTAGCCCCTCCCCGAATTATCAGTGAAAGACTCTGCTTCACCTTGTCAGCCCTACACTTCGTCAAATATGTGTTATTAGGTTTAGTGCATTAAGTAGTGTAAAGTAATTATTAAAACATTAAAAAGCAACAAAAAGATAAAGGCAATAAATTTTTTTTTTCATGCCTCTCAGAAAATTTTAAAGCAAGGTCATAATTCTGTCACTTTACAGATAACAAAATGTTGGTAAAAGAAAAACTTCTTTGTGTTTTAAAATCCAAACGAACACAAAAGTGTTAAATTTAAATCTTATATTTCTATTAAAAGTTTTATTTTAATTTTTAAAGTATTTACAAAATTATGTGAAAAATAATGTGGTTAGCCTTTTTAAACAATATAGTTAATTTAATGCACAGTGAACACCTAGGTGTGCTTTATAGTACCCTTAGTTTTAACTTTGTGCTACAGCAATGGTTGTTCTTTATTTCTGCATTGAAAGAACTATTATTTTAAGTGCATTCAAAATATCAGCACATTATACAAATCTGTATATTTGTGTCGCAGTGAAAAAATAATATAAATGAAAAATATATTATATATAATTTTATAAGTAATATATAAAAGTAACTAAACTTTATAAGCAAATTAACTAGTATTAAATATAATTTTAGTCTTAAGTTCTAGGTGTGTAAATGCATCAGATGTCTTTAACTATATTTTATAATAATCTAAGCATTTAGTTAATTTAGTATATAATATTTTTTACAAATTATTCACATAAAGTCTTCATAGTAAAAACAGTTGTTTGTTTTTTAAAATCAGTTTTTATACCTTTAATAATCATAGTTCATGCTATTGTGTTTAATCATAAAAATTTTAACACTTTATTGCAGCTGTCTTACTATTCTACTGCAAAACCAATTTAAAGAAAACCTATTCATTTACAGCAAATGATTTCATACTTCAGAGTAAAGACTCCTTCTACAGTGCTCATTAACCATTTTACTTAATGTTTTAAACTTCAAATTAAAATTGTTTTAAAAATGTTTTGTGTTAATTCTAAACCTTAAAATTTATTTTCAGCAAAGTTCCACTCCATCTACATTAAGTACTTCTCAAAACTAAAAAAGTTTTTCTACAAAAATTTTTTTTCTTCTCACAAACATGTTAGCTAAATATTTAAAAGCGCTTGTCAATTTTTTATAAATAAGTCTTAAATCAATCCTTTTGTCTGTTTATGTGTCTGTTGTGATGAACGAAAGTGGCCACAAGTGTAAAATGTTGTGTTTAGTGTTGTTTTGTTTTGTCTGTTTATTTGTTATCTCTACATTTTATAATAATACAATTTTTAAAGCCTTATCCATTTTTCAAATTTCAATTAATTTTTTCAACCTGGTTCAGTCTGGTCAGTTCACAGACTGGCATCTTGCAACTAAAAATCATGTGTTAAAAATTATGTATTAAGCTAGCTTTGTCCTTCTAAGAACATGGCGGAAGGTGTGGGAGATGGCAAACCCCAGATTTCTCAATGGCCATCGGGGATAACTTTTCCCTGGAGAATTTCTGAACTTTGCAGTCACCCGGCTTTCCTGTTATGTGTAAGTTCAGGCCTATAGAATATGTATTTATGGCTAAAAAATAGCATCCAGCTTTAACATAATAACTAAAAGTTTAAGAAAAATCCTTTATATTCAGTTAAAAAAAATTTTTTTTAATTAGCAATTGTTAATTATAAATTTTCTTTTATGCCAAAGTCTAACAAAGGTCAAATAACATTCCCGTGGTATTCAAAAATAACTAGTGTAATGTAAATTGCTAATGTTTTCTGCAAATTCTTAATTTTTATATGAAGTAACCATTTTGCCTCCTGCCAAGCTGTTTTCTTATAAACCTCCTGCTAGCCGCCATTCCTGCAAACCTGTTTCTAACTGACTCCACCTTTGACAATGCTGAATTGAGCACTCTGCCTAGCTGCCTTGATGCCCACCATTGCCACCAACAACCTCCATTGCAAACAAGTCACGGTCGTGGAACTTTGCTTACTCAAACCATATATGTGCCCCCCTGTTCAACAATCACACATTTGCAATCAAACCATTATTGTTAACAACTCTTCCATCTTCATTTAAGCCCCCAACTCCACTTATTTTGTTTACTCCACTGCATTTTCTCCCCATATTGTTACTAAAATGTTTCTTGCTTATCATAATTATTATGTTTTAGCTTTGTTAAAGCCTACATTAACCATCAAACCTGTTGGTCCGGTTTCCACCTTGAACCTCATCCTGCAAATAGTCAATGCCTCTGCCCAAGCGCTCTCCAACACCAGCTATAAACACTGTTAAATCTGCAATTCACCAGTTTCGCCGTTTTATAAAAGCATCACAATGTTTAAACCTCCTATCTACACCACTAACTCTGAACTTCTTCTCTGAAAAGTTCAGCCTCAGCGTCATCAACTCACTATTAAGCAAGTTGTAAGCTACGAACTCTGCCTTCTAGCCCATCCTTCTCCTCTCAAGTTATTTTAAATATTATAAATGCCTCTGCTCTAGCCCTCACAAAACCATATTATAAACGCTGTTAGCTTAGCTTCTCTCCTCAACCCCTACGATACTGTTAGTTCCCTTGCTGATGTAGTTCTTCAAAATCGTCGTACTTTATATTTTGCCCTTATATAGGAAGGGGGAGTCTGTGTGGCCCTTAAAGAACTATGCTGTGTATTTAAAGACAAATCTGGATTAGTTAGGGATAGTGTTCTACGTATTGGTAACGGTATGAAGGAGTTCCAGAAACGTTTTGACCAAAAACAAAGTTGGTAACAGGGTTGGTTTTTCTCTTCTCCTTGGATACATACATTACTGTCCACTATTTTGGGCCCTCTTATTAGCCTCATGCTGCTCTTTTCTCTTGGCCCATGGATTTTCCGCAAAATTACTGCCTTTATTAAAAACCAGGTAGATGAAAAGGCAAAAACCTCTATTCAGGTTAACTACCAGCGTCTAACCCCGCGTGACTCCTGTGAAAACTTGGCTTTAGTCACCAAGCCGCCTTTCCAGCCACTAAGTTTCCAGGAGATAGAGCGCATAGCTAACAGACGGAGTTCACTCCGTCACTTGTGCTCTCGGCTGTGGAGATACCTACGACGGGATTAGCAAGGTCCCAGTTAGGGCATGGCCCGAAAAGGTTACAACGCATAATTCGGATTTCTGCGCGCACCCACGGCGCCTGTAGCCACCTTTTAATGCGGCTTTGGCCGTGTCCGACCTGGTCAAACCTTGTAGCCTAAGACACGGTTCTTCCACCCGCTCACGACTTTCCTTCTTTTATTAGAAGAGAAAGGGGGAGATGTTGGGGACTGACTTGTTTGAGGCCATTTTGCTGTTCTTTCTGCCATATTCCAGCTTTTCACCTAAAAGCTATTTTGCAGTCTTGCTGTAAGTTTTTGAGCTATAGAGAAAGGAATGTGCAACTGCAAGAGATAATTAATCTTGTAGCCCGGAGGAGAGCAACACGGCCCGGTACCATTCCCAGAAATGAGGTCTTACTCCCTCAACTACATTCCGGAGTCAACAAGGCAGTTATTATGTGTATATGTTACATTGTCTGTACAAAATTATTTCTGTAAGAACATTGCCCCCACCTTATATCTGTTAAAAAGTTTAGAAATGCAGCTAGAAGGTCACAAGATGTTTCCATGGATACTGCAAGAAGTATTGCCCACTTGCCTTATTTGGAATAATGAAGTAATTTTCATGCCAAAAGAATGATTGACATTGCCTTTTGCCTGCCCCCTTCTCCTTCACTATATAAGAAGAAGCTGTAGCCAAATAAAGTTGCCCTTGAGCAGTGAGACATTGCCTTGGGTCTTTATTATTAACCTCTCTCAGATTTTTACAGGTGTGGTTGTTCTTCTACCTAGCAAAATAGGAGTGCGGTTGTCTGAGAAGTCTTCCCAGCTAATTCCTGCTGGCCGGGCCCCCCTGGGGGGCTTCAGGACCCCGCAGTTATATGGAGGCCTGAGTTCACTTTTTTGCATGTGGCAGACCAGTTGTCCCAACATCACTTGTTGAAGAGGCTTTCCTTGCTCCATTTTGCATTACTTACTCCTTTATAAAAGATTAATTGATGGTATGTCTGGGGAACATTCTCTGAATACTCAACTCTATCCCATTGATCTGAGGGTCAGTCTTTCTTTTAATCCCATGCTGTTTTAATGACTATTGCTTTGTAATACAGTTTAAAGTTGGGGAAAGTGATACCTCCCATATTCCTTTTCTTTTTTTTAATAATATTTTTTTTATTTAAACACCTTGGTTACAAACATGATTGTGGTTGGGTTTCAGTCATATAAGAGGACACCCCCCATCACCAGTGCAACATTCCCACCACCAATGTCCCAAATATCCGTCCTCCCCACCCCATCCTTGCATGTACTCTAGACAGTCTTTCTATTTCCCTCATACGTTCTCATTGTTAGGATAGTTCGCAATGTAGTTATTTCTCTAACTAAACTCATCACTCTTTGTGGTGAGGTTCATGAAGTGGGCTGTAATGTCCAGCCCTCCATATTCCTTTTCTTAAGGGTTGCTCTAGCTATTTATGGTTATTTATTGTTCCAAATAAATTTTTTTTTTTCGTTTTTGGGCCACACCCTGTGACGCTCAGGGTTACTCCTGGCTATGCGCTCAGAAGTTGCTCCTGGCTTCTTGAGGGACCATATGGGACGCCGGGGGATCGAACCGCGGTCCGTCCTAGGCTAGCGCAGGCAAGGCAGGCACCTTACCTCCAGCGCCACCGCCCGGCCCCTGTTCCAAATAAATTTAAGGAGTGTTTGATTCACTTCTTTGAAGAATGTCATGGGTATTCTTAGAGGGATTACATTAAATCTGTACAATACTTTGGGGAGTATTTGCCCTCTTCATTTCTGAGGATGCCTTAGAGGTATAAGCCAGGAATAGAATACCTGGGAAGTGTTTGATGACCATTATTTTCTTTCCCCTGCTTTTTGTTTTTGTTTGTTTTTGGGCCACTTCTAGCATGCCCAGGGGTTACTCCTGACTCTGTGCTCAGCAATTATCCTGGCAGGCTCAAGGAACCATATGGGATGCTGGAGATCAAACTCAGGTCTGTCCTTCATCAGCAGCATGCAAGGCAAATGCCCTAATGCTGTGCTGTCACTGCAGCCCCCTACCCTACTTTTTCTGATTGCCTCTTGAATGTCTACAGACATTAGTGGCTACAGAAAGGGACTTATTCCTCTGATAGGGTGTACTCTGTGGCCCTATTGACTATTTCCCTTGGACCAGAGGAGGTGGCATTCTTGTTTTATTTTGGCCACATCCATTGGTGCTCAGAGTAATGTTACTCTTGGTTCTGAAACCAGGGATCACCCTTGGCAGTGCTTGGAGGACCATATGGGATTCTGGGGATTGAACCTGGGTTAACTATGTGTAAGACACACTACTATCATTCCTGCTCTATTTTGTTTTTATCTGACCCAGGTCTTAGACCCCATCCATGCTAGCACTATTGATCTCAGGAGCTTTAGAAAATAGGTTAAAGTGGCCACTGCAAGTGAGTAGCATGAAAGCTTACTGTTCCATGTAGTCTAGGCCTAGTAACCAACAAAGTTTGGAATTTTGATAGAAAGGTCATGCCACCCGAGCTCTCAATCCCATCCTGCCTTACCTCTGTTCAGATAGGTGGAGTCAGATGTTCCACCTTCCTGGAATGCCCATGGCTTGGATGCACATCTAACTTTGCCCCCACTGTCCAGGGGAAACAGGGCTCCCTACGCATCTTTGAGCTGGCATGAGCTCCTGGCAGAGTGACCTGAGAGTGCTCATAGAGCATCATGATCTGGACTTCTAGTTCATGCTCTGGGAAAGAACTTTATTTGGTCACACTTGGGTTCTAATTAACTGGAACCAGATGGACAATCTCTCCTGCTCTTTTCAGTTCATGTGGAAGCACCTTGGGTGGCAAACCCTTTCCTGGTACTTTCAAATTATTGCCAGGAGGTGGGGAGAGGTTTTCGCCTGGACTGGCTGTGTTTCCTGCTCTTGTACTCCTGCTTGAGCAATGAATTATTAAAATCAGAGAAACACATTTTTGGCCAGTTATGTAGGCTGTGGGGGCCCCAGGGGATAGGGCAGCAGAACAACCAATTTCGTTTTCTTTGAGAACTTAGAACAGAAGAAAGATACGGAAATAATGAATCGGTGTGGCCACCGCGGGGATGGTAGCTGTGAACATCTTGTATTTACTTCAAGTGTATTTTTAATAAAAGAGATAAAAAAGAAATATTACCAAGTTGAAGCATCCTCAGGTCGACAACCCCTAATTTTTAAACTTTAACTCTTTCCCAGAGTCAACCACTATTATGAATAGCTGTGTTTCCTCTGGGCAAGCTGTTGAAAATAAATTGTTTTGAAATCTTTGTATTGTTACATACTACATATATAATGCATTAGGAATAATAGAAATTTGGCTTGGTGGGACTGCGTTTCACTATTTACATCAATTTGTTCTGGTTCTTATACACCTGGCTTTTTTCACATCAGGCCACTTTTGACCTGTGTTATTGTTGTGATAAATTTACCTCTAATCTATTCATCTGAGCTGCTGTGAGGTACTCTGTCATGTAGATAGCCGTGGTTTGTTTTTCACTTCCTGTTGTATATTTAGATTGTTCCCAATTTTTCACCCTAGCAAGCAATGCCACGACCATCATCCTTGTGTTGGACCTCTGTGGGCATATGTGGGGAGTGTTTCTGTGGGCACGTTGCTAGGAGTGGACTCATTATGTTGGCCAGTAGGTGGACTCTATTTTACTGGGTATTGTCACTTGTTATTCCAAGTGATTCTAGCTGTTTATATTCCTTAGAGCAATAGGAGAAAACACTTCTTTTCATCCTCTCTAACACTGCATGTTGTTAGCATTTTTTATTGTTAGTTCCATAGGAGAGGGAAAGGTAGGTAAGGTACAGTGTGATTTTATTTGACTAGTTGTAGTTCCTTTTGGGATAAAAGAGAACCCTAGAAATGTGCAACAATGTCTAAGCAGGAGCCCACTGATTTTAGATTCTCATTTATCTCTACTATGAACTTGAACTTGACCTGGGCAAGTCTTTTTTCTCTGGTCTTCTCTGAAGTGTCTGGGTTGGGTGGTCTCTGAGGCACAGGTTCAGGTCTCAGGGCTTACTCACTGCTCTGAGTTCAGGAATCTCATGTTATGGTGCTTGGGGGACCATTGAACCAGGGTCTGCTGGCTTGCAAGACTGGCTTGCAAGACAAGTGCCTTAACTTCTGCATTATCTCTTTGGCTCTTGATTACAATAATATGTTTGGGTGTCAGAATGATAGCACAGAGGTAGGGCATTTGCCTTGCATGTGACTGACCCAGGACGAACCTGGGTTCAATCCCGGTATCCCGTATGGTCTCCCAGTCTGCCAGGAGCTATTTCTGAGTGCAGAGCCAGGAGTAACCTCTGAGTGCCGCAGGCTGTGACCCAAGGCCCTCTCCAATTTATTTATTTATTAATTATTATTATTATTATTATTATTATTTTGCTTTATGAGCCACACGTGGTGATGCTCAAGGGTTACTCCTGGCTATGCACTCCTGGCTTGAGGGACCATATGGGACGCCAGGGATCAAACCGGGTCAGTCCTAGGTTAGCCGTGTGCAAGGCAAATATCCTACCATTTGCGCCACCACTCTGGCCCCACCCCCCCCCTCAATTTATTTTTGAACCTTACTCAGCTGTGCTCAGGGCTTACTCCTGGCATAGTGCTGAGAGAGACCACTCAGGGGCACCATATATGGTGCCAGGGATGGAAAGTTGGTCAGCCTTGTTCAAGGCAAGCTGTACTATTTCTGCCCTTCTTTGTGGTCATTTCCTAGATCCCTGGCTGCAACATAGAAAGACAAAGCAGTAGGCTTTCATCTAAATGGTTCTAACATTTGCTACCAAGTCATTGAGGATGTATGACCAGGTGCTGGAGACTGGGAGGGCTTCTGAGTAAAGTCTACCTGCTTCAAGCACAAGGAGGTCCACACTTGGGGAGGCTGGAGAAGGTCATTTTCTCGTTTTAGCTGGAAGACCTGCATTTCAGATATGACTCTGGCCAGGTTCTTTTTTCCAGATGTTGATTCAATTTGCTCTTGGTTTCAACTTGAGTGTGTTTTGTGAAGGAGTGGAAGCAGCATCAACTGAGGTTGAACTCACCCACTGCTTTTGGATGGGCAGGAATTTGGCTTAAGTGGTGGAAGACTGTTGGATCCGAGTCAGGGCTGCCAGATTTAGCAAATAGAAAGGACTATATTTGCATGGGACATACTTATTATCCTTATTCATTGGATTAATTAATCAGATTAATTAAGAGTCTTATATTTCACATGGCAGCCCTAAGTAGAAGGCAACAAGTCACTGTACATAAGAAATAACAGAAAGGCTCTGAGCAGCACTGGAAATGGCACACAAACAAAAACCAAATCCCTCCAAAACACAAAACACACCCCAAATTGATGTTTAGTTAGTTTAACTTGATAAAAAGTGAGTCAGACTTAAATACCAAACCCAAAGTCAACAACAATAGAATCGATACCCTATCTACAACAAGCTATACATAGAGAGGAACAGTTTCATTAGCACCCCCCGGGGGGGGGGCAAAGGAGAGAGACATGGGACACATGCTGGGAAACAACCCTGGTGGTGGGAATGGCCCTGATTCATTGTCACTATGTACTTTAAATATTACTGTGAGAGATTTGTTATTCACTTTTGGTCACGATAAAAATTATTTAAAAAAAAAAAAAAGAATGCTGACAAACCAAATAATAAAAAAATGCTTGGAAAAAAAAGTGAGAATCTTGTTGGAGATCTAGAAGCAGAGATTATGTAAGGCGTGAGTGGAGATTCTATGCCTATATGTGCTATAGCCCATAACTTCTGTTTGTATGCCTGTAAAGTGCTCTTGATAGGAGGCTGGAGAGATAGCACAGTGGTAGGGCATTTGCTTTGCACGCAGCCGATTCAGAATGAACAGTGGTTGGAACCCTGGCATCCCATATGGTCTCCCGTGCCTGTCAGGAGTGGTTTCTGAGTGCAGAGTCAGGAGTAACCCCTGAGTGCCATCGGACGTGACCCAAAAACCAAAGGGAAAAAAAGTGCTCTTGATAGAACACGAAGGCATTTTGTGTCATGAAAAACAGCGAGGTATCACTGACACCTTCCCTTTCCCATATGCAAGCAGTTCCTGACTGGGAATAGCCTTAAGCCTGTCCTCAATGGAGCACTGTGTCACAATGATTCAAACAGTGGGTCCCTGGACATGTATTTGAAGTGTGAACTTTCATGTCCCTCCTTAGATGCATTCAGTTTGCAACTCTGAGGTTGGCGTTTAGCATCTTGTTTCAAACAAGCCCTCCAGAAGATTCTGAAGCATGATCAAGTTTGAGATCCCGGGGAGAGAGGATCAGATTAGAAAGTGGACCTAGAATCTAAACCATTGCTTTCATTGGTCCTTAGCTGTGGTTGAGTGAAGCTGGGAATTAGCTGTAGGTAGAAAAGGAGGAAGAAGTGTGTGTGCTCTCTGGCATATGTCTAGTCAGTATAGAAATGACAAATAAGGGCCTTCTTTCTGGTTCCCTATATGGCTATTATACTTACATTTATATCTCATAATTATGGATACAGATTTTTAATATATAATTGATTTTCAAATTGCTGACCTATGATCTTCACATCTAAAATGGGGGAAGCTTGCTTGGTGAATGTTGTCAAAGTATTGTAACAAAAAGATATTTTTTTTTGTATTTTGTCGCTCTGGGGTTACTCCTGGCTCTGTGCTCAAAAATACTCCTGGCAGGCTCGGGGGATTGTATGGGATAACTGGGGATCAAACCTGTTGGGCACCTCCAAAGCAAATGCTCTACTTACTGTGCTATTGTATGGCCCCATAACAATTTGTTTGTTTTTGGGTTTTGGGTCACACCTGATGGCTCTCAGGGGCTCTGCACTCAGAAATAGCCCCTGGCAAGCATGGGGGACCATATGGCATGCTGGGATTTGAACCATTGTCCTTCCTGGAACAGCTGCATGCAAGGCAAATGCTCTACCGCAGTGCTATCTCTCCAGCCCCAACAAAAGTATTTTAAGCATCTCTTTGGGTCAAGTATTGAGAATAAACTGTGTTTTTAAGGACTCATGTCAAGAGGGTGACAGGTAGCTGTAATCCAGGTTGAAACACTGATAATTGGGCTACAAACCAGGATAGAACAACCTGTTAGGAAGAGCTGGAAATCTGAGTTTGACAATGGGTCACAGATAATGGCAGGGCATGGTGGAAGGCATGCCTACTTGTGGAGGCAGGGCAGTATGGAGTGTATGGGCAACCACCATCCTTTTCTCACCACATGAGATCTCTGCGAAGCTGTTTCATTTTTATTTATTATTTTTAACAGAATATTTATGAGATACAGAGTTACATAGTTGTTGATGGTTAAGTTTCAGTTATGGAATGTTTTCAACACCAACACCCATCCCTTCATCAGTACACATTTCCTGCCACCAATTGTGCTACTTTGCCAGTCCCCCTCACCCCCCAGTCTGCCTCTATGGCTGACTCTTTCATTTTCTGTTTTTCTGTCTGTCTGTCTGTCTGTCTGTCTGTCTGTCTGTCTGTCTGTCTGTCTGTCTGCCTGCCTGCCTGCCTGCCTGCCTGTCTGTCTGCAAAGCTGTTTTAAGAACCACTGAATGTCTGGTGCAAGCAAGCAGAGACTACAAGACCATTTTGTTGTCAATGGAAAGATAACCTTCCAGGATGGACCTCTTTTTTTATTAAATATATTTTTTTATTTAAGTAACATGATCATATTTGGGTTACAGTTATAACCAGAACACCCCTCTTCACCAGTGCAACATTACCCCCTCCCCATCCCCTGCCTGTGCTTGAGACAGGCATTCTACTACAGTAATTTGTTTTTAAGTTCAGTAAGTTGTATTTTTTTCCTTAAAGGATAAGAGTAAAAATATATAGTAAAGGTGTGATAGTGGCAATTGCCAATGTTTGCATAGGTCCAGAAAAATGGAGAAAAATGGAAAAAAAAATCCTTGACCTGATTACAAAAAGGCCTCATCCCAGAAGTTTATTGGCATAAGACAGACTCTGGGTTCCAGGCATATCAGTTTATCCAACTCCAGTCATTCTCAAGGTCCCGGTATAGTTGGTATCAGACTTTTATATTTAAAGACTCTGGATTCTGTGCATTTCTTTCATCGATGTCAGGCTGATGTGGAGCATCCTCTATTTTCAGCATATCATTAAATGCAGAGCGATCTGCCCTGCATGCAGACTATTGCTGAGTCGCCTGGGTGTTGTGAGTACTTTTTGGAGAAAGTCAATGCCAAAGCATAGATCTTCCCTGGTAGAGGCTTGGATCCTGGGAATGTTAAAGACAATTGTGGTTGTTTCCATAGATGGTATCCATTGTTCAGGTGTGTGTGTGGGCGATGCCCATTCTTCTGAGGCCTGAGCCAAATCATTATGCCAATGTTCAGGGTAAAAGGCCTAATTACATTACCAAATTTGTGTTCCCACCAGGATGGACCTCTTTTAAGGTTGTCAAGCTGCATTGGAGGGCAGCTGGGGGCAGCTTGTCCCTTTTTTTTTTTTTTTTTTTTTGGTTTTTGGGCCACACCCGGTAACGCGCAGGGGTTACTCCTGGCTATGCGCTCAGAAGTCGCTCCTGGCTTGGGGGACCATATGGGACGCCGGGGGATCGAACCGCGGTCCGTCTCCTAGGCTAGCGCAGGTAAGGCAGGCACCTTACCTCCAGCGCCACCGCCCGGCCCCAGCTCGTCCCTTTTATGTTATCCTCTCTGCACCCCCATTCCAGTTACAAGGCTGTCTATTAAAGGGGACATATCAAAAGGCAGAAAGGTGTGCTGTTAAAAACCAGATATCGAAAGCCTCTCTGAGAAGAGATGGAAGACTCCAGCTTAAGCCTGATGAGTTCTCAAAGTGTGATTTTATAATCAGCTTTGTTCTCCCTATGTGTCTGCCTGTAGCGAGGGAATCATCCATTCTCCAGGTCACCTGGCACATAGCCCAGGGTTTGCAATGGCATCTCCATGGGCAGCCATGTGCGTGCTTGCCTCTCACATGTTCTCTGAAAATGCAATGGAGCCAACAATCCTTGTGTAATTTGGCTCTGGGGCAGGGCTGGGGAATGCTAAGAGTCCAGGGGACTAGTGAGCTTCAAGCCATTTCTCTGTAATGGCACAGTTGCTGTGATTGTGCGTGGAAACACGTCTCTGGCAACTATCTACTTGGCATTGGAAAATATGGTCACACTGTTTGGCTGTGTTCACAGGCTCCATTTTGGTAACAGAATGCTGGTGCTGTTGAATTTGGCTGCAGAATTTTGTCCAGGTTGTTAACAGCCTCTTAGACATCTACCTTCCTTTTTCTGGTCCATTGTCGTGACTAAATATGTGAAATTTTTGCTATTCTGACTGCCAACTGTAGTAATATTTGTGCTGCATCTGCAGCATACAAAGTACTTCCATGTGCAATGGCTGAGCCTCTGAATGCGTGAGAATTTTCATCTGTAAAATTTGAATAACAGCAGTGACCACTGACATAGATTTGGGCTGAATATTAAATGAATACATGTATAGCTCTTAGAACAATGACAGACAGTCAAGAAACATGAATTACTTTTCCTTTTAAGAAGTAGGAATTGTGATTGAGTGGCTGGAGCACAGAGGATATGTCATTTGCCTTGTACATGGCTGACCCAGGTTTGATTTCTGACAAACCAGGCAGTGCTTAGGGTTTCCTCCTCATCTGCATTCAAGGATCACTCCTGGTGCACTCAAAAGACTACATGAGGTGCCAGGGATAGAATGTGGGTCAGCTGCATACAAGGCAAGTGCCCTACTCACTGTGTTGGCCTGATCTGGCCCAGGAATGTCCGTCCCACTTTTGTTAGTTGGGACAATCTATAATAGGAAACACAATGTGTAGATTATTTAAAAATAAAAATGAAGCCAATTCTAAGCCATATCACTTTTTCATCCTAAAATTTTCAGTTGATCTACATTCTAAATTGCTGTTGGTTACGGGTGAGTTCTAGTAATGTAAGTTTCAAGTTAGCATATTTTAATAATCAGACTTTCATTGTGTTTTACATGGACGTTACTTCAAAGACTTTGCTGTCATATCATCATTCCTTTACATGCATGAGCTTTCTTGTGACATGCATTTGAAAGCAAGTTCCTAATGATTTGAAATCATTCCAGCTCCCTATGGGTGCAGTTCAGATCTCTTATGCCTGTGGTACTTGAGAGTTGTGCATTTAAATACTTGATTTGGTATTGACAATGCCAGTCCTTTAATGATTATTAAAGGATCAAGAACTCTTGTGTGTTATTTCAATTTTATCCTCCTATATGGAAACTTACAGTCTTCATTTGTGCTTAAAATATAGAGAAGGTAAAATAAAGCAGGTCCCAAGTTGGAAAACTTTAATCTATAAATGTAAATTCCACTTCCTACAGTAAATATTTGATTGAATCTGAATAATATATGTAACACAGAAAATTTGCCTTTATTATTTATAGTTGTTAGTGGGTTTAAAATTAAAAAACAAGTCAGGAAAGTAATGATTATTACTGATTTCCTATGATCATTACTGAAAATTATTTTGTCTTTGAGAGGAAGGGGATGTTCAAAACATTTCTATCTTGTATATCTATCTGGTTCTAATGGGTCTTGAATATTTATCTGGCTCTGGGACCCATTTTATATGCAGGCTGACCTGGAAAGCAAAGATGGATTATTCCTGGCATGTGTTTTGATTTGATCTAATTCTGCAGATGACACAAAAATTTCTTTTGTTTTTGGATTATACCTAGTGGTGCTCAGGGGTTAATCTGACTGCACTCAGGAATCACTCTTGGTTGTGCTCAAAGAACCTTACAGAATGCCAGGAATTGAACCTTGTTGGCCACATGCAAGGCAAATGCCCTGTCCACTGTGATATAGCCCTGGCCCTGACACAAAACTCAATACACTGCCTATTCCTGCATTTAAATTTATTCTTGTTATGTTTCTTCCCTATAAGGTGTTTTATTATGAACCTAACCTGGAAACTCCAGAACTGTGGGATATAATCACCACTTGTGAGACCCAACAAGTCCTTCAGGACTAGGCCCTAAGTGATGCCCCAGTTATTTCAGTGTCTTGGGTGGGTGATGGAGGAGGTAGGAGAGGGCCATAGTAGGATACTCCACCACTGTGGCCACAGTGTTGCCAGGGCCTTGTGAGCATGGGCAGATAGTCACTGTGGCTGGTGACTACCAATCTGCTGTTGACCTCCTGTCCATCATGATAGTTCCCTATCTTGAGCACAGTCTCTCCTGGAGGCTTTCTGGGGCCGAGGTGCACATCCAACCTTGAGTGGCAGTGGCTAGAGAAGCAAGGTGGAGATACCAGGAATAGTTCTTGACTGAGCAGAGAGGGAAGTGGGGCATAAAGCAGTGTTCTGAGATGCAGTGACCAATGACCACAACTGCACAACTAAACACAACAGAAATGCCCACTTCATGCACTGCTCTGGACGAGTTAACATAAGACATTGACAGGATCATGAACCTAAAAGACTTAATTCTCTCTGAGAAGATTCTTTCTCCAATTAAAGCGACATTTAATGTTACAGGGTTAGGATATGGGCTTTTTGTTTATTTGGTTTGTGGGATACACTTTTTGTGGGCTATTCTCAACTCTGTGATCAGGAGTTGATACTGGCAGTGCTTGGTGACCATGTGGTGCTGAGACTGAACCCAGGTTTTCTGTGTGCAAAGCATGTGTTCAACCTCTTTCTGGCCCCTGAATACCTGTATTTTAGAGCCACTGTTCACACCACTAGTCACTCAACATCAGGCTAGCATTCTTCTTTGAGGGGGCTACAGTCTCCCAGAGTTCTACTCGGCTTAGCTCCTCCTGTCCAGATCCCTCTTCACTAATTAATGCAGCCTTTACTGACTCTTCACTCCCCACTGCTTCACCATCTCATCTTCATAGACAACTGGTATTCCTATCTTTGATGCTAGGTCTTCTTCTCAAGGGGTACCCTCTGGGAACTCAATGAAGCCATACTCTTTCCTATCCAAGGTCCTCAAAAGTCACTGTTAGCCATAGCTCAGCAGCTTCCAGATCTGATTAGCTCAGGCCATGTTGCTCTTTCTCTCATAGCTTCCTACTTTGGATACCATCTCTGGGCCTTCCCCATCACTGCCCTGGTGATTCTACAGCCTCCTCTTGTCTCCAAGAGACCCCCCAGCTGATGTGTGCAGCCTCAGCAGAGGAAAGTAATTGCAAAGGTACCTGCTGCCTTAGATAGTGGAGAAAGTATCACAGTCAGCATGTGGCTTAATTGAATTAAAGAAAAAAAAGTTCTGTCCCTATCTCCACGGTAACTCATTGTCCTTGGAGGGATGCAGACAGGGCTCTAGAGAAAAGCAAGAGTCAAGGGCAAAGGCTGTTTTAGGGAGCTTTTAACCGTACAGGGAAAGTGCTGAGTGCTGTGCCCTGTTCTTGCCTCAGGAGTGCATGAGCCTACTTTGGGCATACGACCAGCTGTTTGAAAGCTGGAAAAGTCTGGCCAGAGGTGATGGGGAGAGGTGCTTGTCCTCAGAGGGAGAAGAGGGAACCGACCATTTGATTGTTCATAGTCCAGGGCAGGGACTAGGCCTGGGGAACTGGATGCAAATTGGGAGGAGTCTTTGCCTACATCCTGAGGAGGTGTGCCTGGGCCAGCTCATCTTCCCTGCCAGTCTGCCGTTCCTGGAAGTATAAGGGGGCAGGGACACAATCTTAGGTTCTCCCAGATCACACACTGGACATGGGGCTTTTCTCATCTCAGCAGAACACAGGGCATGTCTCTGCGATGACTCTTTACTGATGAGTTTTCCAGGGACACTTTTAGAAGGCAGAATGTAGTGCTGCGTGGGCCAGGTGGCACAGTGTCAGGTCCCTGCATTTGGGAGATAGTACAGGGACCAAAGTGCATGCCCTGCATGTGTCTAACCTTGGCTTGATCCCTACTGCCATGGGCCCCTGCCTACTACTTCCCTTACTCCCTTAGAACTGCCACAGTTGCTCAATAATTCCCATACTACAGAACCTAGCAGCACTGCATCTGCATCTGCTTGTAGCAAATCTTCCATCCTAGGTGGCCAAGAAGTCCTGGTTGGTTAAGGATTATGTGCAGGAACCCCCTCCTGAGCACTGCTGGGGAGTTCCTTATTGCTGAAAAATAAAGACCCTCCCCTCTGATATTCCAATATAGGGGAGACATCAATGCTTCCTCTGCATCAGAAGAGTAGGAGGGACTGTGGGGTCAGTTCTTTTGAGACAGGGTTGGGTTGGTGCTAGAGAGAGCTTGGTGGTCAGCAGTGCTGGTTTGTACTGTGCTTTCTGGGTACTTATGGTCTCTGTCACAGACAAGGCCAAGGAGCTGGAGCTCTATTCAACTAGGAAAAAAAAATTTCTCTGTACCAGTGAGCGCTTGCTGTGAACTTACTGTCAGTGCTATGGGTGCTCTGCTCCATATGACGGGAGAGGCAGAGGGCCTGGATTCTGCACAGTCCCGAGCACACTGAGGAAGGCTGGGAGGCCTCTGTGCAGTATTTGGTAGAGGGGAACTGGAAATCATCAACAAGAAAACTTCGCGTTTTGCTTTTGTATGTAAAAGAATAGACATGGACATGTAACAGGATTCTGCGTGTGGAACAGTAATCGAAATGAAATGGTCACTGTTAAGACCTTTATGTACATTAGTTTCTCTGCATGGAAAATTTGTCCCTGCATAAATGTCCCTTCTCAGAGAGCTCTTCCAAGATCTTTTTCTCACTCTCAATTAGTTTTCCTTGTTTTCAAGATAGATGTTCCTACCACATTCAGTGCAGCATTAGAGAGGGTAGCTGGGAAATGGGAACAACCTGAGTTTCCATAAATAGATAAATAAAGTGGCACACAAACACAAAGTATTAGTAATGATGAAAAGAAGACAATCTTGTTCTTTATTATAAGATGGGTGAACTGGGGGAATCCTTATTACCTTAAGGAAATGAAAGAAATTATTTGAGCTCAATTATATGTGGACTCTAATAAGATGACCCCAACAAAACCCAAACCCAACAATCCCAAATAAACTAAAACTGGAACTCATAGGTATAGACAATGACTGATATTTGCCATAACAGTGAGGTTAAGGGTTCTAAGTGGTACAAAGTTCTCATTCTTTTGTTTTGGGGTTACACCAGTGGTGCTCAGGGCTTATTGCCAGTTTTATGCTTCTGGATCATTCCTGGCAGGGTTTTGTGGTATTGGGATCAAAACTAGGTCAACTGTGTGTGACAAAAGAACCCTACTTCCTGTACTATATCTCTGGCCCTAAACTTCCTATTTTAAGGTAAATAAGTCCTGTGGTGTGAAGTACAGTTGGTGACTATATTAATAATACTGTATTAAAAGTTGTAAAGAATGTATGTATCTTTATTTTTTGAGCTATACCTAATAGTGCTTAGGGGTCATACTGAAAAGCAATACTTGGTAGGCTCAGAGAACCATATGGGATGCCAGAGATTGAACCTGGGTTGGGTTGGAAGTATGCAAGGCAAGCATTTTACCTACTGTTCTACTATCTCTTTCTTCCCAAGAGTATATCTTTCCTCTTCTTCTTGTCCTCCTTCTCTTCCTCTTCTTCCTCCTTTTCCTCCTTCTCCTCTCCCCCACTCCTCTTCCTCTCCCCCTCCTCCTCCCCCCTTCTTCTTTTTTGGTAATACCTACCTGTGCTTAGAGTTCACTCCCGACTCTGTGCTCAGGGCTCACTCCTAGGAGTGCTTAGGGGTTCTTATGAGGTGTCTGAGATTGAACCATGATTGGCCACTGCAAGCCAACACCCTATTTGCTGTACTATCTCTCTGCACCCACCCCCAACGGCGTATCTCTTTTTGTTTGTTTTGGGCTTCACTTGTTGGCGCTCAGGGGTTACTTAGTGGCTTTGCATTCAGAATTCACTCCTGGCAGGCTCAGGGGACCATATGGATTTCCAGGGATCAAACCGGGGTTAGTCCCAGGTCGGCCGCATGCAAGGCAAATGCCCTACTGCTGTGCTATTGCTCCAGCCCCAAACAGCGTATTTTAAGAGTTTACAAGAAGAAAACAGAAAGGAATGTGATGAAGGGCAAATCTGAAGTAAATTTAATATGTGTCAGTTCTAACAGCAAAAAGTGATTTCTTTTTCTTTACCCCAGGCATCTTCAGGCTTTCTTCCATACCCTTTACTACAATTTTCAGTTTTAATTTGTTTTCCTAATCAGACTTTAAATTCTTTGGGGGACAAAGTCAATAGAAACAAAAACTATGAGAACCTGGCTTCAGTAGGAAGTTTGCCTCTGCGGATGAGAATTGGGCAAGGATTGTAAACTCTACAGTAAGGTCATGGAAAAGCATTGTCAGGTCAGAGGCTGTTTGTTAATTGCTACTTTTCAAAGTTCTGTTCTCATTCTTCCCTTCCACCAAGACTAGGGACTTCCTCCTTTTCTCTGTCTCTCCTCTCCTTTTGGTCTCCCTCCCTCCCTCCCTCCCTCCCTCCCTCCCTCCCTCCCTCCCTCCCTCCCTTCCTTCCTTCCTTCCTTCCTTCCTTCCTTCCTTCCTTCCTTCCTTCCTTCCTTCCTTCCTTCCTTCCTTCCTCCCTCCCTCCCTCCCTTCCTTCCTCCCTTCCTTCCTTCCTTCCTTCCTTCCTTCCTTCCTTCCTTCCTTCCTTCCTTCCTTCCTTCCTTCCTTCCTTCCTCCCTCCCTTCCTTCCTTCCTTCCTTCCTCCCTTCCTTCCTTCCTTCCTTCCTTCCTTCCTTCCTTCCTTCCTTCCTTCCTTCCTTCCTCCCTTCCTTCCTCCCTTCCTCCCTCCCTCCCTCCCTCCCTTCCTTCCTTCCTTCCTTCCTTCCTTCCTTCCTTCCTTCCTTCCTTCCTTCCTTCCTTCCTTCCTTCCTTCCTCCCTCCCTCCCTCCCTCCCTCCCTCCCTCCCTCCCTTCCTTCCTTCCTTCCTTCCTTCCTCCCTCCCTCCCTCCCTCCCTCCCTCCCTCCCTCCCTCCCTTCCTTCCTTCCTTCCTTCCTTCCTTCCTTCCTTCCTTCCTTCCTTCCTTCCTTCCTTCCTTCCTTCCTTCCTTCCTTCCTTCCTCCCTTTCTTCCTTCTTTCCTTCCTCCCTTTCTTCCTTCTTTCCTTCCCTCTTTCCTTTCCTCCTTCCTTCCCTTTTTTTTCCTAGAAATATAATTTTTTATGTTTTAGGAAACAACTTTCTTAATGATTTATTTAAAAGGTTGGTTTTCAGGAACCAGAGTGATAGTGCAGTGATAGAGTGATAGTATGTTTGCTTTACACCCCACCAACCAGAGTTCTATTTCCAGCATCCCATCAGGAATAAGTCCTGAGCACACATAGGCGTGGTCTCCAAACAACAAATAATCTAAACATAAAACGAACATTTGTATATAAATATCCATTTCTCTCTAGACTCTGGTCTTCATGAGGGCAAGAATCATGCCAGTCTTGTCTGTCTCTTAGCTACTGGGTGCTGTCTACTTGCATCTAATAAGTACTAGGTGGTTGGTGCTTGAATGAATGTGTGGATATATGAATCAGAGGAGTCAAGCATGATTTTCAGCTTTTCACCGTGGAAGCAAAGAGAATGATTGAAGTTGGGGATAACAGACAGGAAACAAACCTTTGAACCAGATGACTAGCAGGGACAATAGGAAGTCCCAGTAGTTGGGGTCTGTGATGAAGATGATTAGGAATCATGACTGGACTTGTGGGGAGCTGCTCTCATTTTCAGATTACACCTCTAACTTGCCCTCTGTTTGATTTCTAACAATGATCCTGGGGGAGGTGACAGCGTATATTCTGGAGAGTCTATTTAGAATATAGAGCCGTATGGAGGTGAGGACCCCCTCATAGAACACCCCACCGGCAGAAGGATGCTTGTGCATGTAATTACTTTCAGGGTCAAAGCCGAGCAATCAGCTCCTTTGTCAGCAGCAGGCGTGGAATAGTTTTATCGAGCGCCTGAGGGTGATTTGTTCCAGCTCTGGAGTAATTGTCCAATCAGCCGCAGGTCCCTGGGGGAAGGTGGTTTGAAGGAAGCATCGAAACCTTTGTGATTAAGACAGGATGGTTTCATGAATAACTTACTCTAGCAAGTGTTTCTGAGACCTACTGTGTGCTGTGTTCCCTGCCAGACCTTGTGGGAAGGTAGGGAAAAGGTTCTCTAAAGTGTTTCTCAACCGTTTCCTCTGCTGTGGCTTCTTCCAACCTTGTTTTATTCCTGTGGCCCTCCAACTCTACTCCATTCAACAAGTTGGCCTTCAGTCTCAAGTGTTGGACTCTATTTTTTTTCCTTTTGTTTGTTTTTGAGACTTGCAGTGCTCAGGGGTTACTGACATTACACTCCTGGTGGGCTCAGGGGACTGTATGGGATGTTGTGACTCAAACCCAGGTTGGCTGTATACAAGGCAAACATCTTACCCACTGTATTATCACTCTGGCCCCAGGACTCCATTGGAGTGATTTTCTCTGATGTCCCCCTTTGGTATGTCATGGGGACCTATAGAAAAACAATGCTCTAAAGAACTGCGGATTGTTACAAGGGACCAGCAGAATGTCCTTAAGTCCCTGCTTATTCTGGAAGCCCCAGATCTCAGGAAGGAAATACTTGATGCTGCTGGAGAGGGCTTACCGTTGGAAGGACAGTGATGGGTTGCAAGTGTGAAGAAAACATGGAAATAAGGAGCCTGCTTTGATGGAATCTAAGTCAGTGGTAAAAATTCTTTCCATGACTTCTTCCATCCATGCTTCACATATGTGTCTTAGCAAGGCTTCACTTGTCTGTATAAAATCTGAACAAATACAATATTGTTCCTAAAACTCAAGGCTTATCCAGAGTGGATCCCAGCCCTGTCTGGAGTTAGCAATCAGTTAGCAACCCAGGCTGGTTTGTTGTGGGCCACCCTTTTCCATTTCCCCATTTCATTTTTCTTTTTATTTAGTTTTGCTTTTGCTTTTGGGCTACACCCCATTGTGCTCAGGGCTTACTCCTGGCTTTGCACTCAGGGATCACTGTTGGTGAGGTGTGGGTGCCATATGGGGTATCTGGTCCATGTAGGGTGCCATGAATTGAAACCAGGTTGGCAGCACGCAAGGCAGGCACTTTATCTGCTGTACTATATCTCTCTGTGTCCCTTTCCAGTTCTTAAAAACATTTTTTTATTACAACACCACAATTTACCAAGTTGTTCATAATACAGTTGTTTCAGGCATTAAAGTTTCAATACTAATCTCACTGTCAGTGTGACTTTCCCTATACCAATGTCCCTGGTTTCCTACCCACCACCTTAGCCTTCATATTGTTCGTTACAACACAAGGTGAAATAGAATTATTAAAACTAATCAATAAGTCAATTTATAATAATTGTTATATATCACAATGCTATTACTAAACTCATAGTCTGAGGAGTTAGTTACTGGCTGGTTGATGCTAGTTGACCCTTCTGAAGTATTCTTTAGTCTTCCTTTTTTGGGGGGTACACCCAGTGATGCTCAGGGGTTACTCCTGTTAAGCTCAGAAACTGCCCCTGGCTTTGGGGGACTATATGGGCTGCCAGGGATTGAACCAAGGTCTGTTCTAGGTCAGTCACATGCAAGGCAAATGCCCTACTGTTGTGCTATAGCTCCAGCCCCATATTCTTTAGTCTTATTGGGCTTGGTGGTCTTCTATGCAACTTCCCTATCAGATTTGCTGTGATCATACAGGGATGACAGTGCTATGAAATTTGGGCATGTCATGGTCCAGGATGTAGAGCAATTTGGTAGCTTGGCAGTTAGATAAAGTTCAGTTGTGGAGCTGGGCCAATTGTGTGCTTTCAGGCAGAAAGGGGAAGCTGCCTGGCTCCATTCTGAGAGGGTCTCATTTCTATGTTACTCTTTCCCACTTCGTTTTGTTTTGTTTTGTTTTGTTTTGGTCCATACCTGGTGAGGCTCAGGTGTTATTCCTGGCTCTGAACTCAGTAATTACTCCTTGTGGTGTTTGGGATGCTGGGGATCAAACCTAGGTTGACCTTATGCAAAGCAAACACCCTACTCACTGTACCCACTCCTGCCCCACCTTTTCCATTTCCTGATTCTGATCAATTTCTTATCACTCCCCTTCCCACTTTCTTGTGAATTTGTTCTCTCTCCACCCCCATGTTGGAATACATTCCAGGTACAATATTTTGGGGAGCATGTGGTAAGAATCTAGGGCTCCTATATGCAAAACTGTAGTCCAGCCCTCTCCAAGTCCTTTTCTTCACCTTTAAAACATCCATTCTGCAATTGTAATGGAACTTGGCTCTTTCCACTGAGTTGTTACTGCACAAAAACTGTTTCATCGCTTTAATTAATGTCCAGCTGTGTTTATCTTTGACATCACTTCTCTAGGGAAAATAAAAGCAGAAAACTGACATGTGAAATTGTTCAAAAAGAGCCCAGGAGAGGGGAAATAGGGAGAATAGGGACAGTGTAGAAACAGAAAGCTTTAAAAATAGATACCTTGCATATAGTCAATCCAGGTTTGATCTCCTACACTATATAGTCCCTGGAAGTCCTTGAGCATCACTAGGGTGGCTTGGTTAATCCTGACATGACAGGGTCCAAGAAAGCCTGAATCCTGTACCTGATTGATGAGACTTGTATCCATTTTCATGAGGGCAGGTCTGGCTCTGATGAAAGGGGGGGGGTCTGGGTTCTGTCTCTGCTTTTTTTTAACCTCTACCCACTCTCAGGGGAAAACTGGACTGTGAGTCCTGCTTTTACCATACCTGTGTAAGTCACCCTGACATGTTTGAGTACTGTATCCATCTTGTCATGTGAACACTACCTGCCCCCTTCCCCAATGGCAAGTTCCTAGTGCAAACCCTTCTCCAGCTCAGGGATGCTTCCTGTATAAATGGCACCTGAACCTTGGACATGTCGCCCAGTCTTTGGAGGGCTGAGCGGGGTTGATGCTAGTGCTAAATGAATAAATGAATTGATTACTTTTCTTGTTCCTCTAAGTGCAAATCTTTGCCTCTTCCCCTTGCTGGGCTATTTTGTTACATTTTCTTGCATTCCTGGCCTGGTTAACCAAAAATTGCACGTAGGTGACCCTGGATCTCCTGAGTACTACTTGAGAGGTTTCTCACCCACAAAGAGAAACAAAACAGCCAGAAAAGGGAGCCAGATCGCACACAGGGTAGTAAGCTCCTGCAGGATGTTAGGAAATTTTATCCTAAGTGCCATGGTAAGTAAAAGTTTTATGTTACAGATTCTTAAATGCGAGTTGTGCCTTGTACAGCCACATATTTTCTGACTGTGTGTGGATGTTGTTTCAGTGGTAGTTCAGAAGAGCATTTTCTCCATACTGCTGTGGAGAATAATGTGGACAAGCCAGGGCAATGGGAGAAGAGTTGGGAGGTCAGTTCAGCAGTCCAGGCTACAGATGGAGGTGTACTTGCATGTCTCAGGCATTCTGGGGATCAAGAAGAGTGATTAATTTTGGAGGGATTTAGGGAGTCTCTAAATGGTGAATGGCACAATGTGGTAGGGCAGCTGGAGGGAAAGGAGTGAAGGGGGGATGCTATCCAGGTTTCTGATTTGTGAGGAAGAGAGGAGAGTGGAACTGTGTGTTGGGGTGGATTGGAAGTCCTTTTTTTCAGGTTGAATTAAAGAGCAACTGAGGGTTTCCAATTGCTCATGGGTCAAAGAAACTGGATGTCCTACTTTTAGGGAATCAGAGCTATTGTTATCCACACACTGTGCTTGATTTGACCTACGCGGCAGGTATAGCACTGGGAATCTTGCAGAAACATGCTGTGGCTTTAGGCTACAGAAGAGGGAAAACTATCTTATGTGGGTTTTTGATGGGCCTTCAGAATTAAGCTGACTTAAGACAGATTAATAGGAGAAAAGCATGCAAGTTTAATCACATTTTTACATGCATGTGGAGTCTCCACAAGAGACTGAAAATCTTACTAGAGCAGAAAACTTCAGTTCCTTTAATATGAAGAATATTTATAGAGACAAGATAAATGACAAGAAAAAGGAGTTTGTAAAAGGGATAGTACATTGAGGGGGATGACTAGGGAGATACACGGGGTGGGGGAACGTAGGGGGACATAAATCTTATTTTAGCGAGGTCCTTTGATCTTTGATAGCAAGGGTGTCCTGGCTCCCCGGTCCAGATAAGGCACATTTCTTATGGGAATTTTTTTTTGGTGTTTGTTTTTGGGCCTCACCCAGCAATATCCAGGGCTTGCACCTCTGTGTTCAGGGGTCTCTCTGAGCAGTAAAGGTGCCAAACCAGGAACGAGTCAAACCAGGGTCAGCTGCCTGCAAGGCAAGTGACTTAACTCTTGTCCTGTCACTCTGGCCCTTTCATGGGAAATTTTATGGCCCTTTTAAGGGAAAAAAGAGGAAGTCAGAAAAGGGGAACCTTTCCTGCATCTGTTTGTCAAATGTTTTTCATTCAAAATAACCAATGTACTTAAATAGCATGTTTGAAGATAGAGGTCTTGAGTGCCCTTAGAGTTTCTCCAGATCCCAAGACATCATATGATATCTGCCCTGGAAAGGGCCATACTTGGTGGTCACACAAATGATCACATGAACCAGGGAAGGGACAAAATAGGTGCATGCTTATGAGCTGGAGGGTGGATATTCCTGTGGGGGGAAATACAAGCCATAGAATGACCTTTAAAATGAAGAGTCGCGAGGAGCTAAAAGCTGAGGTTTTTAGACCTTCCTATTTCACATGCACTCACTTGAGGTAGACTCCTGGGAGACTATCTATGACATGATCTGAGGACAGCTTCCCATAGTTCCAGGAACCAGAGACTCAGACACTAGATACAGGAGCTGATAGATGTAAGTCACTGGACACGGCGAAATGTCCAAGGCCAGCGACATCATGGGTTTCAGGATCTAAAAATGCAATTTGTTTAGTGTGTATTTGTATCCCAAGCTATTGAGAATCATCTCCTCTCCTTAAATTTTAGGGAAAAATTTAAATTTTGGTGGAGTAAACGACAGCTTTCACATAAAACCCAGTGGAGATGGGAAGGCATTATGTTTATAACATAGTTTATCAATTTCCACCAACTTATGAACTAAACCTTTCATACCCTACCCTTGTGACGTTCATTAGGTTGTTAGAAATGAACAAATTTATGAAACAGCCATGTGCCAGAGCTCATGTTGGATCCTTAGCATATTATCTCATTTCATCATTCGAAAGCCCTGTGAGATAAATTTGGCTAGACCCATTTCAAAGATGCAAAGGGACTCAGTGATTTGCTTTTGTTCAAATCATTTACAACCGGCAGAGCCAAGCTCCAACTCATTTTATTCCCTCAACCTTTGGCTGCCTCTGGCAGGTAGAAATTACAAGAGCAATCTTAGCTCAAGCATTTGGCGTACATTTGCATTCAATATTTATTGAAGTTCCCAGGCCCACTCAGTACTTACTGTTGAAGCTTAATAAGTTCTAAATAATAATGATTCCCCCCTCCCCCCAGAAGTGTATAGATGCTTCTGTCAGCTCAAGCTGATTTTCACCTAATTTGCAGGGAATTTGCACGGCACAATGATGAGCTAAATATTTATGCAGGGAGGATGTATGTACAAATCACATTTCCATAAGAAACACTTGGCAAATGAGAACTTCCCACAAAAAAGTTTATTGATGAAAGAAGATGCTTTGGAGAATTAAACATTAGCCAGGATTAGCTAGCATTATTCAAGAGTTAGCCAGATTTAGGCAATTTTAGCATCTATCCAGAGATGTGTTTTATTAGGAATTGCCAAGGATTATTTGAGGGGAAATTATATTTGCTCCTCCATGTTTAGGGATAAAGAGACCAGAAGAGTGGGCTCTCTCTTTCACTCTCTCTTTCTCTCCCCCTCTTTCTTTGTTCACACCTGTCTTTGGCCTCACCAGTGCTCAGGGCTTACTCCTGACTCTGTTCTCAGGGATCACACCTGACTGTGTTTGGGAGAACATATGTGGTGTGTGGTGCTGGGGATCAAACCAAGGTCTGATCCTGTGCAAGGCAAAGGGCCTAACTGCTATGAAGAGTTCCTTTCTACTGAAGAGACCTTTCTCTGAATGGCTGAGCCATCTCACTGGAGATGACCACAACCACTGCTACTTCTCTCTTAGCCTCAGTGTCTCAGGTTGGCATCTACAGGCTAGATGTTATCTATTGTTCTTTAGTCTCTGTCCACTTTGTCTTGTCATTCCGCATGATACAGTTATGACTTTGGGTCCATTTAACTAGACTGAGGAGCATGCAGTTGATTTTTCAAGGAAAAGGAGGCACGAGCTGGAGTAATAGTACAGTAAGTATAGAGGGTCCTTGCCTTGCATGCAGCTAACTCAGGTTCAATTTCTGACATCCTGTATAATCCCTTGAGCAGGAGTGATTCCTGAGTACAGAGCCAGGAGTAAGCCCTGAACATCACTGGCCCCAAACCAAAATATATCCCCATTAAAAAAAAAAAAAGAAAGAAAAAGAAAACAAGGAAAAGGAGGCAATGTATAGACAACCTACTATATGCCAGACATCTGTTAGGTTCTTTATATCAGGTAATTATTATTTATAGCTGCTCAATGGCATTGGCATTCTTTCTATTTCTGGGTTAATAAGGTTTTTGTTTGTTTTTTACTTTTTAGGAGATGTGTGTGTGTGTGTGTGTAGAAATTACTCTGGATTCTGTGCTCAGGGATTACTCCTTATTGGACTCATGGAACCATATGAAATACTTGAATTGAACTGGGGTTATCTGAGTACAGGGTATGCACCCTACATGATGTATTATCTCTCTCTGGTCTAACAACAAGTGTTAGGAAGTACTGGTACTTGTAGGGCCATGCTCTAGTTCTTTCTACTCATGGCTATATAAGTTTAACAACAGCAGCAACCAGGTCTTATTTGCACACTTATGATCCTACAATCTCCATGGAACAGAGCTAAGCATGTGTATCCAATATAATGGCTCTTTGGTCCTAGTCCAAATGGGAAGTATTGTTTAGACTTCTCTCCAAGTGCTGCATTTTTGTTTTTGATTGCTGTTTTGTTCATGGGCCACAGTTGGCATTACTCTTGGCTTACTCCTGGCTTTTACCCAGTGCTCAGCAGTCACTCCTGTCATATGGAGTGTTGGGGATTAAACCTAGGTCAGTCATGTGCAAGGCAAGTGCCCTATACAACCTACTATTTCTCTGTTACTTCCTGGTTGTAGGAAACAGCTCTAGGTGTGGATTTGGCTTTCTAACTTTTTTCTTTTTCTTTTACTTTTTTTTCTTTGGGTCACACCCGGCAGCACTCAGGGGCTACTCCTGGCAGGCTCGGGGGACCATATAGGATGCCGGGATTCAAACCACTGTCCTTCTACATGCAAGGCAAATGCTCTACCTCCATGCTATCTCTCTGGCCAACCTTTTTTCCTTGACTCTACTTGTTGAATTTAATTCAAACCCTGGTGCCACCAATTTGCCTGTGTACAGAAGGCATGGTCTATGGCTGGAGATATATATGATCCATGCTCCTCCAATACCAGTTTTTACTTGTGTGACTTGAGTTACTCATTTGATTTTCCAGAGACTATTTATCTTCTGGGGATATTTTTATAGACTTTGTTCAAAACTGTTATAGTTGGTTAAACAATATGATATTGAAATTAATTGCCTACTGAACTGTGTTACACCCTTACCCCAGGGAATGACCTTAGTTTTTCTAAATGAATTATTCTGTGGCTCTAATAATTCCTGGGTTAAAGAGTCCTTTGGGAAAAAAAGTCCTTTGATACTGAGACAGAGAGACTTCTGAACCAGGTATATTTGAATCATTTCTTCTTTGTCCACTGATGCCTATAGGCCCAGTCTTTGGAATTTAACTTCACGATGACAAGACCCACAGCCAGAATTTTAGTTTCATTTTCTTTTATCTTTAATATGGATTTGCAAAAATTTTCAAAAAACTAGAAGGTTTTATTATTATAGACAAATTAGATATATGGGTTCTCAGAGAACTTGAAATACTTCTTTATTAAATTATAAATATATATATATGTATATATTAAGGGACCCAATGGGCTGAGAATATGTTTTGCAGACAAAAGAACTCCAGTTTCTGGCACTGCAAGGTCACCTAAATGGCTCTGGAAGTGATCATTCACAACGGAGTGTGGTGTAGACCCCCAAAAAATAAACTGGTATAATTTACATGCAGTAATATAAATTTTGTAAAACAACATAATCCAATGGTTTTTTAGGGTGTTTACAAAGTTGTTATCTACTCATAGCCAATATCTAAATTGAGAACATTTTCATCACCCCCTAAAGAAACCTGGTACTTATATCATTTCTGTCTTAGAATAACTTGTTATACATCTTAGGAAGCCCCCAGCTTGCTTTCTGTTTATATATCTACTCTTCTAAATAGAAAATACAAAAAAATATTTTTTTTTAGTTTTTGGGCCATATCTGGTGGTGCCCAGGGATTAAACACTCCTGGCTCTGTATTCAGAATCACTCCTGGCAGGCTTGGGTGGCCCTATGGGTTACTGTGGATTGAACCTGGGTTGGCTGCATGCAAGGCAAACACCCGACCCACTGTGCTATTGCTCTGGCACCCATGCAAAGAATTTTGTGACCAGTTTCTTGCACTTAATATATTTTCAAGATTCATCCATATTGTATCATGAATTGCATTCTATTTCTTTAGGATGAGTAATATTCCATTGTATAGATACACCAGGTGGTTAAAAATCTGATTATCAGTTGAGTTTATGTATGGTTGAGTTATTTCTGCATTTTGACTATTCTGAGTATTTTCTGCTCTGAATATTTGTGTACAGGATTTTTTGAGACATATATTTTCATTTTTTGGGTATAGGTTTAGGAGAGGGAACTACTGGATAATATTTTGTTTAATCTTTGAAGGAACTGCATAATTTTATGATCCCACTTTCAAAACTTTGTTTGGTTTAAGTTGATTTTGATAGTTTTTCAGATGCTAAAAACTTATTTGAGCCTAAAACACAATGATCTAAGTCTCTGAGGAATCTTCAGATTAAATTACATGATTCACTTTAGCATGGCCAAAAAGGACTTCCTATATTCTATGTTGCCCTTTAAATATTTTGTAAAAACTCAAAGTTTAGATAACCTTGTTTTTGAATTCTCTTATTTTTGTTTTCATTTTTGGGCCACACCTGGTGCCCTTTAGGGGCTACTACTGGTTTTACACTCAGCAATTATTCCAAATAGGTTCAGGATACTATACAAATAGGTTCAGGACACCATATGGGGTGCCAGGGATCAAAACTCAGTCAAGCCGCATGCAAGGCAAAGAAAGGCCTTACCTATTGTGCCTTACCCACTTGAGTATCTAATCCTCTTATTTTGGATCCCACTTAGCAGTGCTAGAGTACAGGGGCTCAAACCCAGGGTCTCACAATACTCTACCACTTAAGCCATTATCTTTGAACCCTTTGGCTTTGATTTTTTGAGCTGGGACCTAACAAAGGATGAAGAGTTTAGAAGAGTTCTTATATTGCTTTTCCTTCTCTTTGAGGAGATGCTGTGAGAGGAAATGAGTGGGAGGAGATCTCAGGGAGCACCTGTTAAGGGATGGAGAAAGTGAGAGAAGAAAGGAAGCCTGTAAGAAATGTGTTACTGAGTAGATTATTACAATGAATTTCTGATACTGTGTTCCACAGGGAAGCTCTGAGAGCCAGTATAGCACCATGGAGTTCTTCTATTTGTGAAGCAAAGTTGGGGCTTTTGACTGTCAGTTGGTTGAGGATGCCTTCTGTGGATATAAAGTCTTGGGACTTTCTGTTTGTTATACCACAGCTATAGGCAGTGAGTTGCAAAGTCTCCCCTATACGGGAGACTATAACATTAGCATGGGGCTAGTCAAAAGTGGTACTTGAGGGCCAGAGAGATAGCACAGCAGTAGGGTATTTATCGTGTATGTAACCAACCCAGGACAGACCCAGATTCGATTCCTAGCATCCCATATGGTTCCCTGAGCCTGCCAGGAGTGATTTGAGCACAGAGCTAGGAGTAACTCCTGAGCTCATGTGTGCCCCCCAACCCCCCAAAAACAAAAACAAAACAAAAACATGTATACATATCAGTTTTCCTGGATAAAAGTGGTACTTGAGAAACCAAGGTGGGCATCTCTTCCTGCTTTACTTATTTTTATTGGGTTTTGGGCCACACCTGGTGGTGCTCAGGACTTACTCTTGACTTTGAGCTCAGAGATCAGTCCTGGCAGGGCTTGGGGGACCAAATATAGTGCTGGATCAAATCTGTGCAGGCTACATGTAAGGCAAGTGTCCTACTCACTTGTACTCTATCACTCCATTTTCTTTCTGCTTTCAAAAGGCATGACCTGATCTGGAGAGATAGTAGAGTGGGTAAGGTGTTTGCATTGCAAGCAGCCAACCTGAATTCAATCCCTGGTATCCCATATGGTCCTTTGAGCATTGTCAAGCATGATTCCTAAGTGCAGAGCCAGGAATAACCCCTGAACATTGTTGGGCATGATTCCCCAAACAAACATAGCATGATCAAAATGTCATGGATGCTGTCTCTGCTGACTTTAAAGAACCCAAAAAGAGGAGAAATAAAATCTTTTCCTGTACCCTTCTTAAGATTAGAAGCACAAAGCTTCCAGAACAGGGGACACAGACAAACAGACAGACAAACAGAAAGACACACACACACACACACACACACACACACATACATGCAAAGTCACATGTATTTAAATTGAAGCTAGAGCTGTTCTTTAAGAAAGAAAAGAACGGGGCAATTGAAAGGCACTTGCAGCAGTAATCAGAGTTGAGAGGCAGGAATAGAAATGGAAATCAGAATCTGCCTTGAGACAATTTAGTGGGATAATCAAGGTCTAGGAATTGTGCCAGTTCCCCACAGATCAAAACTGCTGGGTTCTACAGAGTCCTGAGCACATGTTTATCTTTCTTCCTGGTGGAGGAAAAGGCCCGTGGTGCTTCCAAGTGTCATAGGCGACCAGAGTCACGGGAGGCAGGAGGACCTCCCAGGGTGGGGACCCAAATTAGTTTTGTTTCTTTTAAACAATTCAGAAATCTGTGTTTTAACAAGAATTCCGGATGACACCATGAGTCAGATTTGGGGCCCTCTGAGAGAAGACAGTGATACTGGAGGTAATCGCTGAGTTTCAAGTGAAAAGGAAGTGGACAGCTGCCGGCACTCTTTCTTAGCTATTCCTCAAAGCCCAATTCAGAGCTTACTGGCTCATGTTTGGTGGCTGACTCAGACCTTTGTTTTTCCTCTGGAGGAAGTTCTGGGCTGGGATGTCTGTTGAGGGGTTGGGTTTCCATCCCTGGGTCCTCTCTGAAAGCCAACCCAAACCAACAGCTCTGAAAAACACATGGAGGTGTTGCTTTCTTATTTTTTACTTTTTTATTTTCTTTTATTTTTTGTTTGTTTGTGTTCTTTTTTTTTTTTTTTTTTTTGGTCACACCCAGCAGCGCTCAGGGGTTACTTCTGGCTCTACGCTCAGAAATCTCTCCTGGCAGGCTCAGGGGACCATATGGGATGCTGGGATTCGAACCATTGTCCTTCTGCAGGCAAGGCAAACACCTTACCTCCCTGCTATCTCTCCGGCCCCTATTTTAATTTTTTTTAATATAATTTTTATTTTGATCATAGTGGTTTACATGTTGTTGACAATAATATTTTAGTTAAATATTTACATAACATCTGGGGGGGTTCCCATCACCAAATTTTCCTCCCTACACCTCCGTTTTTGTCCTATCTCCCATATCCTCTTCCCTCACCCACAGGGCTGCTAGATTGTGTGGTCCTACTACATAGTAGTCTTGCATCTGATTGGTCTAGGTGCCTCCCTAATTTCCCCCTCTAACTGGGAGGCAGGCCTAGCTAGTTAAATTTGCGTGGTTTGGTTTGAAGAAGAGAAAAGTAGTAAACTGGTGTAAAAGTCTAATACTCCGAAAGTGGGCAAAGTCCTTCTAGAGGCTCTTATCATCGATTTGAAGGGTGAAGGAGGAAAAAGAAAATGAAACATTCCGTCAGTAAAAAAAAAAAAAAAAAAAAAAAAAGAAAAAAAAAGAGAAAAAAAATCAGAACAAACAAAACAAACAAACAAAAACAAAAAACAAAAAAACAAAAAACAAAAACCGCCATGGTCTTGAGATAAGAAACATGACATAGCCCATAAAGAAAGAAAAGAAGAGAAAAAAATAGGTATATCTGGGGACAATAGCTTCAATAACCACACCCAAACAGAGAAATCGACCAAAAATAGTTAGGTAAGTAAAAATAATAATAATAATAATAAATGAAGGTAAAAATAATATATAAAAAGTAAACCATGTTTTGTGCTATTTTTTTTTCCCTCCTGCCCTGGCACAGTAAATATTGGGGTCATTCGAGAAGGAATTCACTTGGCCTAAGAGTTATGGATTTCTCCGTCCTTGGAGTATATTGTCATGGGATCAACTATAGACTCTGTTCAGGATCATTTACTCTCCCGGTGGTCTTTTGTCGTGTTTGGGAGACTTCTGTTCTGTTCTGGGTGTTACAATCAGACCTCTGTGTCTAGAGATCTCAGTGTCTGCACAGATTCAGGGTTGGGACGTATGATGACGTCAGTCTTTGTGGTTCAGGAGTTCTGTTCCTGCAGTGTCATTTTAATCCATCTTCTGTGGTTGGCGGTCTTGGTCTTTGCACTGTACCTAGGATGGCACTTAGGATAGCATCTTTCTTTGTGCTTCCAGAAGCCAGATTTCATTACAATTGTCTCTGCTAGACCTTTGGAAGTGGGGTTCATGGTTGTTGTCAGATTGTAGTTCAAACCCTAGAGTAGGGCTTTTTTATTGGTCCCTCGGTGTATACCATCTGGTCCTGGTTCTAGCAGCCAGTCATCTGTTAATCGCGATCTTGGCTTTTGGATTTACCAAGGGTGACAAGTCTTCTGATTTTGTCTTATTGTTAGCTGGTAAGGTTGGGTAATCTGCTCTTAGGTCAAGTTGTTCCCAATTTTCCCGTTGTCAGGATATCATATTGGAGCTGGGACTTGTTGGTGACCCTGCCGTATTAAGGCTGTCCTGGCTGGGATCTGTTTCCTATAGTTGTGTTTCTATGTCAGGGATCCAGGGTTCAAGGCTGGACGGATGGTATCTAATCTCCTGAGGTCTAAATTGATTCCACATGACATTTTTTCAAGGTAGGAGATATCCCTGTATTGTAAACAACTATGGGTTCCCATCTCTAGTAGATAGGAGCTCTTTTTTTGTATGTAAGATTTCCCCTTTTTTTAATGTGCCTTTGCAGGGGGAAATGGCGCTACCTTATATTGTTGGTGTATTTGGGGGTGGACAAAGGGGAAAACAAAAACAGGTCACATACCCAGAGAAGGTGAAAAAAATATATATATGTATGTATATATATAGGCATAAAAATATATGTGTTCACATATGTATATGTAGGACAGACACATTTAAAAATATAGTAAAAAACAAACAAACAAAAAAACAAAACAAAAAAACGAAGTAAAGAAGTATTTAAAGGATGTTAATCCTGCCAATCCATGAGCAGGGTATGTGTTTCCATTTCCGCGTGTCCTCTCTTATTTCTTGGAGCAGACTTTTATAGTTTTCTTTGTATAGGTCCTTCACATTTTTAGTCAGGTTGATTCCAAGATATTTGAGTTTGTGTGGCACTATTGTGAATGGGGTTGTTTTCTTAATGTCCATTTCTTCCTTATTCCTATTGGTGTATAGAAAGGCCATTGATTTTTGTGTGTTAATTTTGTAGCCTGCCACCTTGCTATATGAGTCTACTGTTTCTAGAAGCTTTTTGGTAGAGTCTTTAGGGTTTTCTAAGTAGAGCATCATGTCATCTGCAAACAAAAGACACATGAAGAAATGCTCCACATCACTAATCATCAGGGAGATGCAAATCAAAACAACAATGAGATACCACCTCACACCACAGAGAATGGCACACATCACAAAGAATGAGAACAAGCAGTGTTGGCGGGGATGTGGAGAGAAAGGAACCCTTATCCACTGCTGGTGGGAATGCCGTCTAGTTCAACCTTTATGGAAAGCAATATGGAGATTCCTCCAAAAACTGGAAATCGAGCTCCCATACGACCCAGCTATACCACTCCTAGGAATATACCCTAAGAACACAAAAATACAATACAAAAATCCCTTCCTTACACCTATATTCATTGCAGCACTATTTACCATAGCAAGACTCTGGAAACAACCAAGATGCCCTTCAACAGACGAATGGCTAAAGAAACTGTGGTACATATACACAATGGAATATTATGCAGCTGTCAGGAGAGATGAAGTCATGAAATTTTCCTATACATGGATGTACACAGAATCTATTATGCTGAGTGAAATAAGTCAGAGAGAGAGAGAAAAACGCAGAATGGTTTCACTCATCTATGGGTTTTAAGAAAAATGAAAGACATTCTTGCAATAATAAATTTCAGACACAAAAGAGAAAAGAGCTGGAAGTTCCAGCTCACCTCAGGAAGCTCACCACAAAGAGTGGTGAGTTTAGTTAGAGAAATAACTACATTTTGAACTGTCCTAATATTGAGAATGTATGGGGGAAATGTAGAGCCTGTTTAGAGTACAGGCAGGGGTTGGGTGGGGAGGAGGGAGATTTGGGACTTGGGTGATGGGAATGTTGCACTGGTGATGGGTGGTGTTCCTTTTATGACTGAAACCCAAACACAATCATGTATGTAATCAAGGTGTTTAAATAAAAAAAAAGAAGTATTTAAAGGACCAAAGTGATGCAGTAGACTACTTTACATTTGGGGAAAAGCAAGTAAAGAGGTGGTGTAATACAGGTCTTATGCTTATGTTGGAAGTACAGTTTTTCCCATTGTCTTTTGGGTTTTTCTTGTGGTGTGTGGGTTCCCAGGCACCTTTCCATCACGCCCCCTGACCTTCTTCAGATTGGCAAAAGGTTTGCGGCAGGGAGGTCCTGGAAGAGATCTTGCATTGGGGCTACTTTTGGGAGTAAGAGGAGTTTCAAGTAACAGTCCACGTTAGGGGGAGTTGATAGGGAGGGACGCGCAGCATGAGTCCGCAGGGGACTCATAAAATTTTATTTAAACACCATGATTACAAACAGGACTGTAGTTGGGCTTCATTGATGAAATCAAGGAGGTATTGCTTTCACTCATATCTCCAAGAACATGAAAGACCATTGCATTAGCCCTTTCCCCCTCATCAGACATTCTTAGTTAGGGTTCAGTGGTGTCATGTCCAAATTCATGTTGAAGTTCTGAGGTTTCCCAGGGCTTCAGAATAAGAGTTTTTTTTTTTTTTGTGGAGATAGGATCTTTATGGAGGAAATCCATTTCAAATAGGTTCTATGCAGAGATGCATCTCATCCCATCTTACTTATTTCTTATGAAAAGGTACACTTAGAGGCATGTATATAAGAAAAATGTGAACATGAAGATGGTACTGAAAGCAAGGAGAGAAGCCTGGAGCACATCCTATCTGCACATCCTTAGAAGGGATCACCCCCTTCCGACTTCCATCACTGTGGTGATGAATTTCTGTTGCTTGATCCCCTAGCCCCAGTCTGTGGTGTTTTATTAAGACATACCCAACACATGAATATAATTGAGGAGAAGTTATCTTTTATGTCTCCCAAGTCTTTTTTTTCTGTTTTGTTTCATGCCTTGTGGTACTTAGGGGTTACTCCTGGCTCAGGAATCACATCTGGCAGGCTTGGGGTAGCCTATGGGATGCATGAGTCAGAAAGATGAATTTTTGTCTTTATTCTTTTATTTTCTTATAAGTTATTGAGACTTGTCATCATGCCTGTTGTAGAGTAACAAGGATCTGGATTTATTGCATGGTAAAAAATGTGGTGGGAGGTCGAACACTTTGCTGATGGTCTGCGAATCCAAAAATAACTCCCAGAAAGATAAATTAAATTCCATTCTTCTGTCCCCCCTTTTAGGGGAGACCTTGATAATAATAGCCGGAGTAAATAATCAACAAAGGCAAAATATTAGGGGACCAAAGGTTCAACAAAAAGAGTTTTTTGTCAGTTGCAGCCAGCTCCAAAAAGCAAACCAATCAAGCTGTCAGCTCTGGCAAAAAAAAAAAAAAAAAAAAAAAAAAGGCCTCACTCAGAGGTGCCTCACCAGGCAGACCCTGTAACTCAGTGGGCCCTGGTGGCTTCTTGCTTGCAGGCAGGTCCAACTGTAGGAATTTTTGACTTGTCTGTCTCAGCTCTGCATTCCAGGATCCTCCTGCAAAGGTCAGGCTTTTTGAGTTTGGATGGCAAAGCAATCAGATCTGTGTCCAAGAAGGGGGGGGGGGACTCCCATCCTAGCCTTGCTTGGAAGTGGCCACAGATGTTTGACTTGTCGACAGATTAGAGCAGGGGTGGTGAAAAGAATTTTTACCCTCACTCAAAATGGCAAAATGCAATATGTGTTTAATAGATTATTGTTAAAATTATATGCTTTTGTGTGAGTGTTTGTCTGTTTTGGTAGGTCACTGCTTGGTATGGCTCTCTGACTCTCACAGTTTAAAATTTTGGCTCTTTGTGTCAAACTTGTTTGCCACCCCTGGATTAGAGGATGTGCTGGAGAGACTTCTGATCCCAGACATTCACTTCCCTGCTGCCCAGCATGTGATCCTTCAAAAAGAGGTTCCTTGTCTTCTCCCCAGCACCGGTGGTCTGGTTTCAGGCACTTCAGATGGAATTTGCAACTCCCCAAGCACAATACAGATAAGGTGAAATTAGGGGAAGATAAGTAGATTGGCTACTTTAGAAAGTTCACTGTCTGGAAACCCAACTACAGTCATGTTTGTAATCATGGTGTTTAAAAAAAAAGTTCACTGTCTGGAGCTGGAGAGATACTATAAAATGGGAGCAATAATACTCACCCTTCTAGGTTTGTGGTGAGGATTGAATGAACAAGTACTGCTAAAATCCTGCCTGGCACATAATGAGCTCTCAATAATCATTAGTCATTGTGATGAATTATTATCATCACACATAGACTGGGAGTGGGAGGGGAGGAAGAAAGTCTGTATGTCAGGATTCTCTGGAGAAACAGAAATGGCAGAACCTCTCTCTTGCTCTCATTATTCTTTCTCTAAATATCTATATATCTAAAGCTCTATCAACTTTATATCAATAGATGCTTATACATTTAGATAGATATATACTTCGATGTGCCTATATATTATATATTTATTTATATACTTTAGGATGATGATTTACGTGATTGGGAGTTGGCAAGTCTGGAACCCCTAGACCAGGCCAGGTGGCCAGAAATTTTCAGGTATGAGCTGATGTTAGTGTGATGACTGCATCCCTTTTTCTACAGGGAAACCTTGGTTTTGCCCTCACCATCTTTCTGTTGATTGGATGAGACTCACTGACCGGCTGAGGAACCTGCTTCTTCATCTCAAGTCAATTGGTTATAGATGTTACTTTTCCATTCATAATCTTCCAGAGTCACCTTAGGTCAGTGTTTGAGTATGCAGGTGCATTGGTTAGATGAAGTTTGCAAATATACAGCTGCTTAGCAGAGCAGATAGCCTGAATCTCAGCAGCATGTCCCTGCACAGAGTGAGTGTGCTGGTCATCAGGTCCCACCTCCATGGGTATTTTCCTCCTTCATGCCTCTGCCTCCCCTCCCTGCACCCCAGTCCTGAGCTCTGATGTGCTATTTTCTTTCTTGCCTCTGTTCTTGTGGTCAAGGAGTGCAGAGAAGTGTCTTTGAGGTTTTTGGGGGTAGCAGAGGAAGAACAAAAACTAAGAGTGGGACTATAGTGATAGCACAGTGGGTAAGGCACTTGCCTTGCATGTGGCCAGCCTGTGTTTCATCCCCAGAATCTCAAGCCTATCTCCCGAGCTCACCAAGAATAATTCCTGATCTCAGATCAGAAGTAAATGCTGAACACCAATGGGTGGGACCTAAAATCCGACATCTCCCTAAAAGAACTGAATGGGGGTACAGGATGCATGAAGACATCTTGCTTCATGAAGCCATGTTTTATGAAGGCATTCTTCCTCTTGACCCTGGCTAGAAAGAATATAGATAGGATATGTGACAGTGCTGAGGGGAGCCTAAGATGGGACTTTCATGGCTGTCAAAACTCATCACGCCTAAGTGCCTGTCTCCTTGACATTTTCAACTGGTACCAAACAGTCCTCGTGTCTTGCGCTCTGTCCATTTCTTTTCCTTTGGTCACCTGCACTAGGGTGCAGAGTGGGGGTGCCCTTTCCTATTCTCTGATTGGCAAGTGTTACCCAGGAAATGGGTTGTAATTGGGGGTGCTTAGAATGAGTATCACTAGCCTCCAGACTCTGCAGGGCTTTGGCTCCTTAGCACTAGATGTGTCTGATCCCTGTTTTCCCTCTTGGGAACTTTTATTTACAAACACACTATGGAATCGATACAGAGAAATGTTAGACTTGGATTTGCTTCAAAATAATGCAAAGGTGGGGAAAGAGTGGAGGATAGTGAGAACCAGATTGGACTTCTGAGTGATTATTATTGAAACTGGGTGGAGAATTCCTGGGGCTTGTTATATTTTCTGTGTACATTTGAATATGCTGATGTTTCTCCAAAGTGAAAAAATTAAAAATAAAAAGAGATAGCAAGACAAAGGCATTGGCCAATTCAGTGTTCACCAGGGCTACACCTACCTCAGCTTGCCTGCTCTCCTGCCAGGTCATACCTTCGATTTGACTGTGAGGCCATGCAGTCCCAGGAGGAAATGGGGACTCTTGCATAGAGAGGCATGTGCTCCAGCCTTTTTGAACTATGTATTGAGCTCTAAACAGTTTTATTTTCATTAAAAACAAGAACAGAACCAGAATGACACTACAGCAGTTGGGTGTTTGCTTTGCACATAGTTGATTGGGGCTTGATCCCCAGCATCCCATACACTTCCCTGAGCACCTCTGGGATTAAGTCCTGAGTGCAGATCCAGAAATAACTCCTGAGCATTGCTGGTGCAAACCTCCCTCTCAACCCAAACTAGAAAAGTTAAATGGGGTCAGAGAAATGGTACAACAAAATAGGTGCTTGACTTGTAAGCAGCAGATCCAAGTTCTGATCCCTGGCAACTTATGTGGTTTCCTGATTTCTTCCAGAAGTGGTCCTTGATCACAGAGCCAGGAGTAAGTCCTAAGCACAGCTGAGTGTGGCTCCCAAAAGAACAAAAACACCAAATCTTCAATGTATTCCAAGCTTGCCAGCACATGACAGCAACTGGCAGGTTGAGTTTGGCTTACATGCAATGCTCTGACTTTTTTGTAGGGGACACTTTGACAAACTAGAGAGGACCAACAGGTCATTTCACCTTCCATCTGTCTCCTTGAGCAACCTGAGGAGTAAAAATTTTCCCACCAACTCTGTTCATGTTAAAAAAAATAAATCAATAAAAACAGAGTGAGAATAATGGCTCCAAGGCTGGAACACTCAGCAGGGGACACCAGAGCACCAAACCAGGGAATAGCTTCCATGCCCTGCCTGGTATGGCCTGCAAACCCCAAAATGACAAAACAGAACACGCATGCCAGCCACCACTGACAGAAAAGAATAAAATATTTAAGAGGTGACTGACTGCAGTTCAGAACTGGAAGTTACTTACGCAATGCTTATCGCCTGGCCCAGTATTGCTAACAACTGGACTCTGGTACTTAGGGATTGTGAGGTCCACTTCTCCATCCCTCCATTCCACGTATACACAGAGGCCCGGCACGCCTCAGTGCTGCTCCTAGCAACCAATAGAGAAGGAAAGAAGCCTAGCCCATCCCCAGTGTAAAGAATGACATGCTTTGTGCTTGAGAATTTCCCACACACTGGCAGGTGAACTCTTGCTCTTGTACAATAAACCAAATTAGAAGGGAATGGTAATGTCTGGATGAATGTGGCTTCTGAAACTTTTTCCACTTGTGACCCCTTTTTGCCTGAGAAATGTTGAGCAGCCCTGCCTTGTCCCAAGGTTATAAAATAGGCATACAAATGGAGCATTTCCTGGTAAATTATACATTTATTTTAAAACCATCTTAAAGTTTTTTTTTTTTCTTGGCCCCAGAGTATAGTCAGAAGGAAAGAAACTGAGTGAAAGTGGAGAAATACAAATATGAAAGGATGAAGGATAGAGGCCAAACAGTCTCAGATGCATTGGTAGTATTATACAAGAACAAAACTAAATATCCAAGCCAAAGGCAACAATAATGAAATCAAGAAACCCAAACTTTAACAATCTAGACGAAATGGGCCTGCTATCCCCTGATTATTGATTGCTGATGGCAATTTGAGCAACCTGAGGAGGTCCCTGGGAGGGACTCTGGCCAATCTTGCCTCCTGCTTATACTCTGCCAGGGGCTCTGGGTGTCTCTCTCGCTCCATCCCGGTCTCCTGCAGCGGGGAACTAAGCTATCTGTCTGGCTCGTTGTTGGGTCTGATATTTCTTAGGTTGTGCTTTGTTTTTTGTTTTTCTTCTCTATGCTTTCCCTTTTGATTTTCTGAGAGTGGACACTAATTTGACTCTCAGCTTCCTGTCTGTTTTTCCCGTCGGGAATCAAACCAGGCTGTATTTGTTCACGAGATGGCAAAATACATTGAAAGCAGTGTGAAACAAAGCCCCAGAGAGAACACGCCTGCTGCTTCCTCTGGGATCCTCGCTGGCTAGCTCCGCCTGCGCGTTCTGTGGAAAGCACTTAGATACTCAGAACAAAGACTAAGTGGTGTGTATGTGCACTACTTTTCCCTCTTAGAACCAGGAGGGAAGAACTGGGTCTTAGCTGGCTTGACTTTTATAGAGGGAAAAGCTGAGGCTCTGAGAGGTGGAAGGCAGGCGATAGGGAGGGATGCCTGAACAAGAGAGGCATTTGGGGTGTGTGGAGTGCAGGCCTAGAGACTGGGATGGAGGAAAGGGATGTCTCAGAGGTGATGGAGAGGGTGGGCCTGGGCTAAGCTGAAAGTTGGATTTATATGAGGGTCCTTCTTGGAAGTATTGCAAGGCTCTGGAAGCTGCAGAAGGGGCTGCTGGACGCTGCTATGAGAAGAATGTCTTGGACAGGTGATGTGAGGCTAGATCCTGGACATTTGGGCCAGGGTGCAGGACAGACACAGGTGGATGTTTAGTGTAAGCAGGAAAGGAGTCGAGATGGGTGTTTGTGGCCAGAGAGGAGAATGGATTGGCCTGGAAGTGTCTGATGGGCAGGACTTAGGTAGGGAGACCCAAGGCAGAAGAAGAGAATGGGTGAGGTGCAAGTGTTGGTTTTGATAGTGGGGAATGGGGAGGACCCACTGCCATTTGGGCCCTGCCCCCAGTCAGACCCAGGACTCTTGGTGAACCCTTTGGTGTCAGAGGTTATTGAACACAGGCAGTGAATAATAAAAGGACATATTCGGGGTGAGCTCTGAACCTCCAAATGTATGAGCTCCCTCCCCCAGCAGCCCATTTGCTCTTGGAAGGAAGTTGAGTCAAAGTAGTGCCAAGTCCTGAGGGCAGATAACAGATGTGAGGGTAGACAACAGTGACACATGTAATACCCTGTACCCCAGGTCTGGAATTTTCGGGGCACCCTCCCTTTCTCCCACCATCTTTGGAGAGTTTTCTTTCTTGCTGTCAGAGGCTGCTGCAGCCACATTTATTTCAGACTCTTTCCAATTTCTGACAATTAGTTTCTTGGCCATTAAGCCGGCCCAGAGCAGGAGTGCTTTAATGTGCTTATTTATTTCTCATCGGTTACATAAGTTCTCTCGTAAGTAAACGCTCTAAAGCCCACAAAGTGTAGGCGTGAGCACTTAAATGGACTCATCAGTTTCTCAGCCCATCTTCCGGGAAGGTCAGCCTTGAAGCAAATGGCATCTTTGTCACAACGATCTCACAGCCCTGCCAGCTCTTTGTCTCATTCTTGAGCACAAGTCAGTTCTTAGACTTCCAAGCATTTGGATTTTTTGATAGAGGAGGTGGGGAAAGAAATGGAGTGATTATTTTTGTTTGTTTTTGGGTCACTTTAGGTGATGCTCAGGAATTATTCTGTACTCAGAAATTGCTTCTAGCAGGGCTGGGGGACCATATGGGTTGCCAGGGATGGAACCTGGGTCAGCCGTGTGCAAGGCAAATGCCCAACCTGCTGCGCTATCACTCCAGGCAAAAAGAAGAGAATTTCCTGGCTTGTAGAATCCCCAGAGACTGACCTTGTCAGGAGCACTGTGAGCAAGGGGCAGAGATGAAGATGAGGCAGATGTGTGCTGGTCAGTTCCTGAGGCCTTGAAGGGGAGAGGCATGGTCAGGTTTCCCCCAAGTAGATAATTTGGGCTGCATGGAGGAGTGGGTGTGAAGAGAGGTGAGCAGGCAATGAGTCTCTAGAGGGTGGTCACACGCCACATCCATACCTCGTAGAAGAGCCAGCGAAGACCAGCTGCCACCTTTCAGAACCCAGGTCAGCATCCTATTCAAAAAGATAAACATTAATAAAGATGTATCCTGTTTAAAAAAGTTACTAAATTACTCAATCACATAAAAGAATGAGGCCTGGGGTCTATGCTACGATCTGGAGAATCAAAGAAATGATTCTGAGGGTCAGAGCTAAGAGATCACACTTGAGAAGACATTTCACATCCAGGATTGTCTCAATGTGCAATGTCCACAGAGGTACCTCCATACGGACAGAAGGGAGATTCATGGTGGCCAGGGATGGGGGCCAGGGAGAGAGGGAAGTCTCGTCTGAAGGGATGCAGGACTTTTTTTTTTTTTTAACTGGGGAGAAGTGTTTTTGGGAATCTGATAGAGCTGGTGATCTCACAGCTAAATGCATCAGTGCATTTAGAACCCCAAAATGGTGCACATTCACTAGTTTGTGGTGAGTGCTAGTGGGTATGCCAAACTGGCTGCTGGGAACTCAGCCATCCCTTGATGGTTCAGAGAGCAACAGGCTTCCAGGATGGTGCAAGGCATTCCTGAGAAGGGACTGTGGCCATAAGTACCTCAACCCAATTCTCTGAGGTCTCATTGGAAACATCACCCATAAGTCTTGTCTTATTGCTGTCTTTGGGCAATTCGGCCCCACCCACAGGCCTACCCTGTTTTCTTTATTCTGTGTCACCCTCACCTTGTTGGGGGTCTTGTTCCATGTAGGTCAGTGGTCCTCAAACTTTTTAAACAGGGGCCAGTTCACTGTCCCTCAGACCGTTGGAAGACCGGACTATAGTAAAAACAAAAACTATGAACAGATTCTTATGCTCACTGCATATATCTTATTTTGAAGTGAAGAAACAAAATGGGAACAAATACAATATGTGGCCCATGAGCCATAGTTTGAGGACCACTGCTATAGGGTTTGCCGTCCATCTTCCCAGACCTCTCTCAAGTTCTGAGCTGTGGTTCTCATACAGCTATGTTAGTTGCTTGTACCTGGTCAGCCTCACTGAGATGAGGGCTTTGCAGAAGAGGCTTTCTAGCTGTGGTTTTCAGTGAAGTGGTGGTGGTGGGAGCTGGGTGGCCACAGTGGACCATGCTTGGGAATCTCTCCTAGCTGTTATTGGGACTATGCAGAGCTGGAGATTGAACCCTGACCTCTTACGTGTAAAGTACTTCCCAGATATGACACCTTTTTCTTCTAGGAGTGATTCCAATGCCACTGAAGTGTGAAGGTCAGTGTACAAAGTTCCCACCCATCCAGAGCTCACAATTCTGGCTAAGTTACCAAAGGAAACCATCAGGACTTTATTCCTCTATCTGCTCCAATCTATAACATCAAGAATGCCCTGTCTAGGCCACTTGGGCAAGAATGGCAGCTTGAACTTCCAGAATGCAGCTCACTGCTGAATCCCTCAGGAGGGTGAAGCTCTTAGCTGCTCCCACTGCCCTGACCATCAGGGGTCCCTTGCGCACCTGACCTTGTGTCATTAACACCTACAAAATAGACAAAGGGTGAGGCCAGTGCAAACACCTTGATCTCCAGTCACTGTGGGCCCTTAGGGAAGCTTCTGTCTGCATCAGAGGAAGTGGGTCTGGAGCTGCTTTTGCACTATCCTTGGAGTTTGCTTTGGCTGCCCCATGAACAGGCCTCCAAATGGAGCATGTTGGAGCTGGAAGGCAAGATTTATCCTGGATGGCTGCATCCTGGTGGCTTCTCCCAGCTGCCCTGTTTTGAGGAGCAGTGATATGAAAGGCTAAATGAGTATGGAGGAGAGATGGAGCCTGTCCGGCTCCTGTATATGCAAGGCCGGCTGCCAGCACTGGATTGTCTCTGTTAATGTGACATCAGCCCTGAGAGAAGAGCCAACCCCACAATCTGCAGATGTTTGAGACTCAGAGAGGTTAATTATTGGTGGTTGCACAGCTAGACTTCTGCCAACTGGGAGTAGAATTTTAGGTATTTTTCCCCCCAGTCATTGGGTTTGGCTTTTTGTTTTCTATGGCTTCTAGAACAAATAACCGCAAACTTCATTGCTCACTGCACTGCCAATCTGTTGCCTTGCATTCCTGGAGGTCAGAAGCTCCACCTGAGCCCTGCTTTACTGAGAGCAGATTTTGGCAGTTGTATTCCTCTTGGAGCCTCTAGGAGAGTAGTTTTTCCAGAAGTCTAGACTCAGCCAGCTTTCCTGGACTTATGGCTGAGCTAACCCCCAATTTCTATATCTATAGCTGGGATAGGCTTCTTTGTTTAGTGGAACTCCTGTGACCAAACTGGTCTACCAAATAACTCAGGACTATTTTCCCATTAGCCTTGTAAGGTAACAAGTGTAGGTGCTGGAGAGTAGGATGTGACCATGTCTGGAGGCAGGAAGAATTACTCTGCATCTCTTTGAGAATGATGCTGAGTTCTTGGCCCAATGTAGAACCCAGTTCTCTCCAAAGCTGTAGGTTCTCAGCAGGGTTCAGAATTTATTTTATTTGTTTAATATATATTTCAAGTGTTTGCGTGTATATATTTATGAAGATCTCTTGATTTACAGTAGTAGCTTGAACATTTTAATAGACGTTATGAATTCCATGCCAGAATTCTGTGTCATTAGCTACTCTCTCTGCAATTAATTAAGTCCAGAAAAAGAGAAGGCACTAAATGCTATGGAGGAGTAAAGATCATAAGGGCAGATTTGTGAAAAATTCTTCAGTCTAGATCTCCTATTTGAAACATAGAATATGATGGCTGCAGAGTAACTTTTCTATTAGCTGGTAATCAGCCAACTAGACTGAAATTCTTGGGACTCAGTACCTTTCATAACAGAACTGGTCCAGGTTTGCTCTATCTTGTTGGCCACACCAGTGGTGCTCAGGGATTACTTTTGCTCTGCACTCAGGATTCACTCCAGGTGGCCTCAGGGAACCTTATGAGATGCTGGGGATCAAATCCAGGTTTGATGCATGCAAGGCAAGTGCCTGAGGCACTGTGCTATTTCTCTGGCTCCGAAGTTGAATTTTTTGGTGCCAAAAGTGTTATTTTCTCTCAGTTGAAAATGATCCTCTTGATCTTTACCCATAAATCCTGGGGTTATCTCTCTTGGAGCACACAGGGAGGAGAAGATGAACTTGTTCCTTCTTCTTAAAGTTAAGAATAATTTTAAGGGGCTGGAGAGATAGCACAGTGGTAGGGCGCTTGCCTTGCATATGACCAACCCAGGACTGATGCATCCTATATGGTCCCTCCCTGCCCAAAAAAAAAAAAAAAAGAATAATTTTAAGAATAACATTTTTTTTTTTTGTTTTTGGGTCACACCCAGTGGTGCTCAGGGGTTACTCCTGGCTCTGCATTCAGAAAATGCTCTTGATAGGCACGGGGGAGGGGGGACCATATGGGTTGCCGGGAATCGAACCACCATCAGTACGAGGTTGGCTGTGAACAAGGCAAACACCCTACCACTGTGCTATCTCTCCAGTCCCTAAGAATAACTTCTTAAAGTTATTTTATGTGCTGACCCTGTCGGCCCCCAAGGGTCAACTTCTGTCTGCCACAACGTGTTTAGAGACTGAGAATTTCCCCTCCTGGGAAAGAACAGGACCCAGGATGATGACTAGAGATACTTTAATCCCCTTCTAACAATCCTTATTTTGGGCAAGAGGAATTGGGATGTGTGCAGGGTAATAGGACAGAGAAGAGGCATAGCCTGTGTGAGACACCAGGGAGAAGAGAAGATAAGCATCAACATCGGGAGGAGGGGTTAGGAATGCCTCAGGAGCAACACAGTGTTGATAGGTATTATCTCCTTTAACCAAAGCTCTCTTTGAGGGAGGAGGGATGACCCAGAGTCAAGCCAGATTAGAAATCACTAATCATAGGGGGAAGAGCACCCTTCTTTGTGCTGCCTTTCCCCATCTGTGGTGCGGTTCTGTATCTGAAGCTTTCAGCCTCAAGGAGAACCCCCAGAACAGTTGCTCTACAGGGGTTCTGTCTGTTAGGTGATTCAGGAACAGCATTACAGAGGGCATCCAACACTTGTGCAGTTGTCTTCACCACTTGTTCATCCTCTTCCCCTCTGCCCTCCAAAGTCTCTATTAAAATGGGTGATTGAGTCTCAATACCCCTTTGTCCTTCCTTCCTCCTTTTTCCATCTCAGGAAGCTTCCCCCTCTTTTAGGTTGACCCAGTCTAGAAGCCCCCTGACTCTTACTCTCAGGGTGAAGCTGTTTGGTTTTCCTGGGAAAATATAATCCTACTCATGAGGCATGTAGAGCTGACAGAACCTGTCTGAAAGGAAAGGAAATGTATCTGTTATGGGCTAAATTGTGTCACCTGAATTCAGATGTTGAAGACTTAACTACCAGTATCTCAGGATGTGATTGTGTTTGGAGATAGCATCTTCAAAGAGGTGATAAAGATAAATGAAGACATGAAAACATATGGGGGGAGGGAGAGAGAGAGAGAATAAGAGAGAGGAGGGAGGGAGAGAGAGGAGAGAGAGAGCACTCAATGACTAAGAGTGGTCTTCACATGAAGTCTGGTTTAAGTCCTTGTACTCCTGAGATAGAGTAGTCCTGAGCACCTCTGGGCATGTCTAAAAAGTTATAAAAAGAGGGCTGGAGTGATACTACAGTAGGTAGAGCATTTGTTTTGCATGTAGTTGACCTGGGTTCAATCTCTGGCATCCCTATGGTCCACCTAGCATTGCCAGAAATGACCCCTGAGAGCACCACCAGGATTAGCCCCCAAACAAACAAACAAAGAAAAGTTAAAGAAAGACATATTAGGGGTCGGAGTGATAGCACAGCGGTAGGGTGTTTGCTTTGCATGCAGCTAACCCAGGATGGACCTTCGTTTGATTCCCAGTGTTCCCCAAGTCAGAAGCAATTTTTGAGCACATAGCCAGGAGCATCTGGCTGAGCATCACCAGGTGTGGTCCAAAAACAAAAACAACAATAACAACAACAAAACCCCCAAAAAGACATATATGGGGGCTCCCTCAATCTCATAGGACTAGGGTCTTTTTTTTGGGCCACACCCATTTGATGCTCAGGGGTTACTCCTGGCTAAATGCTCAGAAATTGCCCCTGGCTTGGGGGGACCATATGGGACGCCGGGGATCGAACCTCGGTCCTTCCTTGGCTAGCGCTTGCAAGGCAGACACCTTACCTCTAGCGCCACCTCGCCGGCCCCTGACTAGGGTCTTTTTAAGACACTGCAGGGAGGAAGAGAGGGAGAGAAGACCATGGAAAATATAGAGAGAAGGTGGTCACTATCCACAAGCCAAAGAGAGGACTGGAAGAAATCAAGCCACAGAGATTAGGTGGTTGCCATGTATAGGGTTGACTTTGGCTCAATCCTCAGCATCTAATTGTCTCTCAAGGAGTAATTACCACCAGTATTCTTAAATGTAGAGCCCTGGCTAACCCCTGAAGCATTGCCGGATGTGGCCCTGAAACCAGAAAAAGATATTAAGCCACATCACTATGATCCTTGACTCCTAGCCTCCAGGAGATTGAGAAAGAAGCTTCTGTTCTTGGCCCCTTAATTTGCAGCTGCACTGGAGAATTTAGGTGGGGTTCTCATTGCCAAAGCCTCCCAGTTGGCCTGACCTCCTTTTCACTGGAGTCGCTTGCAATAGGCCCTGCTACCCACCAGCCAAGGACAGGCAAGGTGACATCTGGCGGAAGCAGAAAACAAAAAACAAAGACCAAAGCAGGAGTTTAGTCTCAGTCCCCCAAACATGCTCTAGCAGCAGCTTTGTCTCCAGGATTCCTTGCTTTCTACATGGATGGTGGTCTCTGGGGCTCTGCCTTACCACATTTATAATTAGAGAAAAGAAATCTGATAAACTGCAGCAGAGACTTTCTGATAAAAAAAACCCGAGTTTGGTCTGATCCTGGCATGAGTCTAGGTAGGTGCTTTAGGTAAGGCTGGCATCTGAGCAAGCAGCTCAGCACTGGCAGTGGTCTGAGGGTCAGGTGGGGCCTCCCTCCTGTTGTCATCTGGATACAGGTAACCAATACTCATGGTAAGCCCTGGCAGCTTGACATGCCGACAGCATATGAGGTCAGAGAAGGTCTCACATGCCTGGTTGGGGTTATTTCTGTGTTGTTCAGGGTTTTGAAGCTCCTGATTAGCTGGATGCCTGGGCTGCCTTAACAGCTGAACCAAGTTCATTTCTTTCCGTAAGTTCAACATTGATGGTGTCTTAAGCCAGGAATTGATTATAGGAGTTGAGGAAGGGCCAGAGTAAAAAGTAAACCCAATCCTCTGATTGGTTGAGCCAGGTCACTGGGAGCAACTAAGACAGAAGGATAGGTGTCTAGGGGTCTAGAAGTGAGGGTCCCAGGATGGACCCTTATCAGTGACAGCTAGCTGCTTTCCATGTTCAGTGCTACAGGCCAAAACGAGTTGTCTTGGTTACGGAGTTCATTTCCTTCCAGGAGCCAAAGGGCAGATGCGTGAATGTCTGTCTGCGTCAGTGTGGGAGAAAGGAAGGAAAGTGCTAGATGCAAACAGCTGAGGGTGGGCAGTTCTGCCCCAGCGGAGACAGAGCTGGATGCAGGGAACAGAGTGGGCCAGGAATGTGTCAGAAATGAGGCTTTCTAGCACTTGGCCCTCCCTGAACCTACTGTGGGCAGCTGTGAGCATTAATGAGTTGGGTTCTGAGATTCTGCAGTCTCTGGCCTGAGATTCTGTGCCAGTTGAGGTTTCCTGATCTGATGCTCTTGGCAGATGGGTCTAGAGGCTCTTGGGGAGCCTGTTATGAAATGAGGCCTAGGATGATGATACAGTGTGAGGAACTGCGTTGGCATTTCATGGAAATGAGAACTGCCTTCTCCATGCTGCTCCTGCAGGTAAGGACCCTCAAAACAAAGTGGTGGGTAGGGGCAGGGTGTACTTCTTCCTTTTCCCTGATGGGTAGGGTTTGGTTCCTAGCCAGCCTGGCAAGAGCCATATAGCTCATCACATATATCCGCAAGAACCAGGGGGACACTCATCCTTCTGACATTTGAAGCTACTCCTGAGGCAACTTAGTTGTGTGACTTTCTGTGCCATAGTGTTCCTGTGCCATGGTGGTGAGTGTCTGTGTCAGGTGTGACACATACTTGCTTTAGTTCCCCACACAGCTTCCAAGAAGAGTCTCTCTCTCTCTCACCAATGGGTAACAGAGACTGAGAGTTTGGCCCTGTCTTGCAAGGCCCTGTTCCTGTGGCCCTTGTGCCACATCTCTTGGCACAGTTCAGCTGTTGTCTCCGTTGATTAAAATAAACTTTCAGTTGCTCTCATGACATTTCCCTTGAGTTGGCTGGAAAGCACTGATCAGGGAGGAGGCAGAATCTCTTCACCTCTGAGGTAATTTTCTACTCCTTCCTTTAATCCACAGAACCAGTGCCAGCTCCACTAGCAGACTGTAGGTTCTCTTCTTCTGGTGGGTACTGGTTCAATAATCCCACTCCCCCATGGCTATGTTGGTGCTACACTCAGATACTTCCTTTGGGTTTTTTTTGTGGGGTGGATAGTGGCACACCCAGGTATGTTCAGGTCTTACTCCTGGCTTTGCACTTAGGAATTGTTCTTAGCAGGGCTAACGACCGTATGTCGAGCTGGGGATAGAACTCAGGTCTGGCGGATGCAAGGAAGTATCTTAACCAGTGTAGTATCTCTCTAGCTTCTCAGATTCTCCTTTTGCAGATGAAGGAATGAGTGAGTGACTGAATGAGCAAAAAGGAGGAATGATGTTGCATAGTAAGAGAATATGACTTGATGTTTCCTAATATGTGAATTTAAATGATACTGCAGTGCTAACAACATGGTTTAAAAACAAAATGGTGGTTATTTCCCATGTGGTTGTCATAGCTGATGTTCTCCATCAACAGGTAGCTCTGTTCCACATGGTTACGCAGGAGCTCAGGCCGATGATGCTCAGGCTGATGATGCCTAGGCAGATGATGACAGGCAGGAGGAGGGAAGAGAAATGTATCAGGCAAGGGCGATCGGGCCATACAGTTCTTTTACATAAGATAAGATGACTTGGCTCATGTCTACTCTTATTTTCTTATTGGAATACTTGTATGACTATTCCTAACCTTCAGGGAAGCTGAGACATACAGTTCCTAGAAAAATGGTCCAGTCTCAATCACAGCAGCCATTGAGCACTGGGAAATACACCGGGGTGGATTGCCACCCCTTGATGAGGGCATTCCTTGCCAGTAAAAAGCTATTGTTTAAGTCCAAGTTTTCTTCCTGTTTGCTCTGGGGAAAGCACTTTTTTTTCTTTTTGGGCCATACTCAGCATTGCTCAGGCCTTACTCCTGGTGCTGTGCTCAGAGATTACTCCTGACAGGCTCAAGGGACCATAAGTGGTGCCAGGGACTAAACTTGGGTCTATTTTGTATAAGGCAAGTACTCTACTTGCTGAATTATCACTCTGGCCTTAGGAAAAATACTTCTGAACTTTGTACTTGTTTTTGGCAGTGCTGGCAATTGAACCTTGCACCTCACACATGCTAGGCAAGTGCTCTACCCCACCTTCACACTCTAAACTTTACTTTCTTTGTATATGCCACTGTTTACTGTGCTGATTTGTCATGAGGATCAAAATGGGATGACACATCTGGCTCCTGTGCCTTGGAAATTTTTTTTTTTTTTGCCTTGGTATATGAATTGCCAGCGATGCTCATTTCCCCCAAATCAACCACTTCCTAGGAATCTGAGAATAACAAGGATTGAATTTAGGTCAACTCCCAATGCTCAGGGCTCAGCAGCTAACAGTCCTGTCTGGGAGTGCTTGCCACCTTCATCTCCAGCTTCAGGCATTCTTTCTTCTACTGAGAAAGTCGAAAGAGAGCAGAAAGGAAGACAGGCATATGTATGGTGGGAAAAAGGGAGTCTTGAAAGCAAGTATTAGAGCTCTTAGTCTCAGTTCATGGTCTTTGAGATGGGAGAATCTATGTCTGTATGTTGGGGCTGTGATACCTTAGAAGCACAGTGCAGAGTTTTGTGGGGATATGATGAAATTTCTCCTTTCCTTCAGTAAGATAAATCTACAATTACCAAGCTCTCACATAGGGCCTTAAAGCAATAAAGTTTAAGGGTGGACCCAACTGATCTATGTTTGGAGAAGGTGACTCCAACTCAGAAGTTGAGGGACAAGACTCACTTTATGCAAAGGACACAGAAAAATATTTGGGCTGAAGGGGTAAACACAGGTCATGAATGAGTTGGAGGGCACTGCAGCAGGTGCCGTTGGTTTTCTGCCCACATCCCTTATTACCCAGAATTTTTGTGCATACAAATTTCTGAAACTGCCAAAGATTTTCTCTAGCTTCCTTCAGATATCTCTGTGCACGGGGCAGGCTGAAAGCTGGGGAATTTATAGTCCTGGGTACAGCACTCAACCAAGATGAATGGAAATTGGTGGGTAAAACCTCAGCTTCCTTACCCCTGGGTGAGATAATTCAAAGGTATGCTCTATCTATAGTGAACAATAGAAATGTAATATGGGCCATAAATGTGAGCCCAGATGTATCTTTAAATTAAGGTGAAACAAAACCCAGCTAGAATAAAATTGAGTACTATATTTTAACACAGTAAATCCAAAATATTGTCATTGTAACATATAATATATGTAAAATTATTAATGAGATAGCTTACTTTTTTCACAAAGTCTTCAGAATCTGTGTGTATTTACCCTTACTCTATCTTTTAGTTGAATGAACCACATTTCAAGTACTCAGTAGTCTCATAAGGCTAGTGGTTGCAGTATTGACCAACTTAGCTCAATCTGTCTCAGTTCCAGAAGTCCCACAGGGGAAGCAAGCTACAGCTGCTGTGTTTATTTGTTCATGCACCGATGTCTGTAGACTAATTTCTTTCTTCTTCCTGTCTACCGAGGGCTCACTCTACAGTCTTCTTGAAGTACTTCCAAAATCAAGGTCTGTGAGCTAGGGTGATAGTACAGCAGGTAAGGTGCTTGCCATATACACAGTTTAACAGGGTTTGATCCTTCGGTGTCCATATGGTCCCCTGAGCTCCACCAGAAGCAATCTCTGAGTGTAGAGCCAGGAGTAAATCCTGAGAACCACCAGTGTGCTCCTAAAGCCCCCCAACAAAACTAGGGTCAATTCCCCCAACAATTTTAGGGATACCTTCCTAAGACATGAGAGCACAGGTGCTTCAGAAGGTAGTACGAGGACCATTTTGAATTGAACATTTTAGGAGAGTTTTTAGAGCAGCACCAGGTTTATTGGTCGATTGATAGATCCTTTCTTTTGTTTATTTGTTCATTCAGAAATTTGTGTCTAACTTGCTGTGTGCAATGGAAGCGGGCTGTGTGCAGTGGACTGTGGGCTACAAAAGAGAATGGGCACAAAGCTCCCCATTATTTGTAGAGTCCAGGAAATACAAACTGACGCTGGGTGGGCAGTCCCCACAGGGACTTCAGGAAGAGAACAGGATTTTGATCACATGCTGCCGCTCATCCTCTTCAGCTCATAGATACTGCCTTCCATGATTCATCTGTGCCTCTGGGATGCGTTTCACATGGCTAATTGCCTGTCTCCCATAGCATGCCACTCCCCAAAGCTGCAAATCAAGGTTTTTGTGACTTTTTTTTTTCTTTAGCAGTGACTTGTGATTAGGTTGTTGTTCCTAAAAAAGGTCTATCCCTCATCATCTTTGCAATTTCCCTTTGATTTTCTTGTTTGGCAAATTGCAGTGCTTCAGATAAAGACTGGTTATGAGTCTACTCACTTTCCCCTTTCATTACTCAGCCAGAAAACATATCTAAGACTCCTATGTCTGGAAGGGACCTCAGAGACCCTCAGGTTCAAGGCCTTCATTTTAGAAGGAAGATGGGGAGCTTGCAGGCTGACCAGGGATACTGCTGGTTTAGATGGCAAATCTGAGGTGAAGCAGCTGCAGCTGTGCCCGGGCCTCTGTTAAGCTCCTCTCCCTGTCCTCACTTGTCCTAGATATCATTGGGCCCAATGCTTTACTGCATTCATCATTGGTCAGAGGGTGGAAGGTTGCCCAAGGAAAGATGTGGATATTCTTATGAGGAGATAATGTTTCTAGCCTGAATAACTCTGAGACTCTTTGGGGTGGCCACACAGTGGTTAGGGATAAACTTCAGGTCCTCCTGGGATGACCACAGACCTGTCCTAGTTCTCCTGGTGTTTCCACTTCTGTGAAGTAGGAATGAAGATCATAGTCCCTGCACTCAGTTCTCTCAGTACAGTCATTGTACAGTTTGTTTTTGTGGAAAGTGAATTGTGGAAAGCCTTGTGAAAGCCTTGTTTTAGGCTGCATGTCTTGGTGCTGGGTGACCTAGAGGACCTCCTTGCACACCAGGCTGTCCCTCAATCTTAGTTCTTAAGCCTTGGGGAAATTTTCCTAGTCCCTAAATATGTCTTTTTTTTTCTACTAACCTTCATCTATGCTCTGCCAACAGTAATTATGTCCCCTAATGGCTCATCTGCTATTACCTGCCTATCTCAAGAGTGACTACCTCAGGGACAATTGTTTGGGTCCTGAGAAGAATGCAAGTATCCTCTGATAGCCCCATAAATCTTTTTTACTCTCTTTCACGTCCCATAACTTTCGTCAGCTTCAGGCACTAGATTCTAAGCACCATGAGCCCATTGCATGAGCTTATTATTACCTTTTGTTCTTAGGACTAAACTCAGGGCCTAGCAGACAGGAGCTTTGCAATCCATATTTTTCTAGAATTTGAATAGTCAAAGTCTTTCTGAGATATATCCCTTAATCTAAGCCTTAAAATTATGGAAGGAGAGAGGTCTAATCACTTCTGTGACAGAGAGCATATTGTCGATCAAATGTTACGTTAATCTTTCAGTGTTTCTTGGCTTCTTCCGAGTGTGGCAGGTGACTAGTTCTGACCAATGAAGTGGGAGTGGGCGAATGATTGCCACTTCGGAGCCAGCTCAATGTCTAATTTTATTCTTCTCTTGCCACATGATTCTGGAGGCCTTCTGTCCCAGATGGAGCAGCAAGAGAGGGTGGTTACTGTGTAGAGCCCCTCAACACTCCCTTTGGAAGTTATTATGAGTAAGAAACAACTTTTCTTGGGGGAAAGGGAGAGATGTGGAGCTTGTGCGATGACATTGCTTACTTTAATCTGACTCTCAAACTCTCTTTTCATAAGGAATAAAATTGAGAGGGGACGGAACATTGGCATAATGGTCAGGGCTGGGATTCTGCTCTTGAGTTGAGGTGAGAGTCTATATCCAAACTGCTGTACATAAGATGAACATTTCAAAGTATTTCTCCAGAAATCTCTGGGTTCTGAGCTCCCACATTGAGAGAAGGAAAGAAGGTGTTGACTTACTACAGTGGACTTGATCTTCTGAATCTGAGCTTTTAATTTTGGGGATGGGGCACATTTGCAGAGTTCATGGCTTCCTTCTGATTCTGTACTCAAAGTACTCCTGCCAGAACTTTGGTGACCATATGTGGTGCTGAAGGTTGAACCAGGGATGATGCATGAAAGGCAAAAATATCTTAAACCCTGTACTGTATCTCTGGCTGCTGGATCTGAATTTCTTAAACTGCATGTCACAACCTCATGTGTGCATACATCACTGAGTATGGGAGTTATGAAAAGTCTGGCAAAAAATAAAAATTAATACAAACTCAACCATAATTAAAATTGAGATATTTCTGGTAGCACTTGCTCATGTTGCATATCTTCAGCAAACAGGGGTTGAAAGTGGGAGAAAGTTTAAGGTTCCCTGCTCTAAAGGACTTTGCACATCTACTGAATGGACAATTCTTGCCTCAGAGGAGCTGGTAGGTGGGAGATTTGGCCAGCTCCTCTGATGTTTGGAATGGGCAGTGGTCTTATCCCAAGCCCCCATGAGACTAATTTTTTGGCTTTGTGGTCATATCTAGAAGTGCTCAGGGATTACTCCTGAATCAGTGATCAGGGATCATTCCTGGCTATGCTCAGAAGATCATGTGTGTTGCCAGGGATTGAACCTGGGTCTGTCAAGTGCAAGGCAAGAGCCGTAATATCTTTCCAGCTTCAGCTATGGTAATTTTAGAATTATTGCCACAGGGAATTTTTTTTAGTTTATTCTTTATTGGCCCTCTATTTATGTGAAACACATTCTATTTTTCCAATGCAGATTAGATGTGAGTCAAACTGTCTAGATTAGATGCCAATTAAAAACTTATCTAAACAAAGAGGTATTTTTTAGGTAGTCGAAAAAGCCTGAGAGTGGCATGGAGATTACAGGAAGTTGAGGAAATTTATAAATGAGTATTCTTAGTATTCTTCCAGTTCTATAAAGGAAGAATCCTACTTGCTCTACTAGGCTAGTCTTTGTTGTATAACATTTTGGTAATGATTGGAATGAAGAAAGATCACTCACACTGTTAGAAGATTAACCTGATCGGCCAATGGCCACTAAAGTGGGAACATATGAAGAGAATTAGAAAGAGAAAAGCTTCATTGTCTGAAGGATGGGAGTGAGTGAAGGAGAGAGACATTGCATGGTCTGTGTGTGAAGTATTAAGAACAGCAGTGATTGCAGAGTCTTAAAATTTTTTGATTGTTACTAAAAACATGGTTCTCTTTTTTAGAATTCCTCAAAAGATTGAACAAATATTTGAAGTACTTTAGATTTCTTTGCACTTGCTGGACTGCTTCTTTTGCTAAAACACTGTTGGGATTGGACCACATGCTCTGCATTCTTTCCTGGGTTACATGACTTGGATTTGACATTGGATTTGTGAGGTGGTAACCCCATCTCACTGGGGGCATAAGCAGGGTAGTTACTATCATAGAGGAAATTGTAGAGGATAGAAAGTTTTTCAAGTAGTGCTTCATTTATTCATGGTCCCTGGGTCATTTGGTTCCAGCTGCTGTATTCTCACTAGTGAGAATGTATGGGAGAGTAATAATGTTAGTCACACACCATGCACCATGAAGATTTCTAAGAGTGTGGCATGTATTATCTCAACAGTCTTCACAATTCCCCAAATAAGTAGGTGTTATTTTGATTCTCATTTTATAGACAAAGGAATTGAGGGATGGAGAGGTTAAGTGATTTGCCCAATACAATTCTACTTAGAAATGGTGGAGCCTGTATTTGAATCCAGGTAACTAACTTTTAAAAACTACCATAAAGAACAAATTATTTTTAAATGGAAGAGTGACTGGAAATCTCTGCAAGATTTTTCTTATCCAATTTCACTTTTTCCTCGTCCTCTAGCTTTTGTGAGGGACTTATCATAGCATTATGTGAATTTATTAGATTTATAATATGGTTTACAAAAGCAACAGTTTTAGTTAAAGAAAATTGGTTTCCTTTTCAAAATGTCATGTTTCTCATTTTCTCTCAGCATCTTGGGCTTTTTTTCAAGTTCCCCTCAGCTCCTAAGTCATTCAGAAGCATGTTTCAGAATGAGAAAGCTAGAAATTCTCACAAACTCAAGAAGCCAATTTGAGTTTTGTGATTTGTTCAAAAGGACACTTAAAATAAACCTTGAAGTTAATTAGGAAGGAGAGGAATGAGTTGGAGTTTAAGGGGAGGCAGAAAGAAGCAGTTGGACATTGCCAAGGATGAAGGGTTCAATCATCAACCATAAACCACCCGTCTGTTTTCTACCCTTTCATACAGATATCCTCATTTACTCATCCACTCATGCACCCTCAATACTTATACAGCCTTAATCTACCCAACCATTTATTCACTTATCCACCCACCCACCATCCATCCATCCACCATCCATCCATCCATCCATCCATCCATCCATCCATCCATCCATCCATCCATCCATCCATCCATCCATCTTTGTTTTTTGTTCTTTCTTTAGAACATTAAAGTAATGATGCCTAGTTGATTTCTCAGGAGTCAGTCTTAAATAGATGATTTGCAGCCATTTATTGAGCATCTTTCATATGCCTAGAATTGCCCTCGAGAGTTTATAACCTACATTCAGTATTCCAAAGTTATAATAAATGACATAGAAATTAAAAATTTCCTTCCACAAGATCAAATATGTAGTGAAAGTCAAAACAGAAACATAAGGTGGAACTGGCACACATTTCCCCTTTGACACAAACCAACATTTTTTTTTTGGTAAACAGATCTAGAGAAGATCTAGAAGAAATTCAGCAGGAGAGATAGTACATTGGGTAAGTTGCTTCCCTTGCATGTGGTTGACCCAGGTTTGATTCCTAGCAGTACATATGTTCCCCTTAGTCCCGCTAGTAGTGAGAGAGTCCTGAGCATAGAGCCAGGAATAAGTCCTGAGCAGAATTGGGTATGAGTCAAACACCTCTCCATAAAATAAATATTAGTCTTCAAAAGTATATGTACCAGGTATCATTGCATAACAACGATAAATTCTCACTTTTATCATTCAGAAAATATCAAGAATTTTTTTCTGGGGGGTCACATCTGGTGGTGCTCAGGGCTAACTCCTGACTTTGTACTCAGGGGATCATTCATATCAGGTTCAGGGGAACATATGGGTACTGAGGATCAAACATGAGTCATCTGCATGCAAGGTGGTTGCATGCACCCTATTTTCTGTTCTATTGTTCTATCAAGGATTTTGTTTGTTTTTGATTTTGAGTCACACCCATTGATGCTCAGGGGTTATTCCTGACTATGTGCTTAGAAATTGCTCTGGGCTTGGGGGAACCATATAGGACGCTGGGGGATCAAACCATGGTCTGTCCTAGGCTAGCGCTTGCAAGGCAGATGCCTTACCTCTAGTGCCACCGCTTCGGCCCCTATCAAGGTTTTTTTTAAAAAAGAATTTAGAGTTTACCTTTGAGATATGGTGATTTAGGAAGAGGGATGGCATTTTCTACTTTCATCCTTCTCCCTCTCACCCCTCATGGTAAGCTCAGAACTAAGTAGCTCTCTATCCATGATTTGTGATTTACATATCTTCCCCCCTGTTCCTTTTATGCCCTCTTCAAAGGAACATTTCTAGCTTTTTTCTTCTGCATGGGCCTCTCACTAGGGGTGTGCCACTTAGGGACTTCTGCTCAAATACAGTGATTTTTGAGCCACAGCTCATTTTGATCAAGGTTTACTCCAGGTTCTGCGCTCAGGGTTCACTCCTGGCTTAGCTCAGGTGACCATATTTTGTGCCAGGGTTTGAGCATTGATCAGCTATATGCAAGAAACACTTTACCCACTGTACCATCTCTCCTGCCCTCATCTACAAAGGTTTTTTTTTTAAATATTAAGTTTATTTATTTATTTTGGTTTTTCGGGCCACACCCGTTTGATGCTCAGGGGTTACTCCTGGCTAAGCGCTCAGAAATTGCCCCTGGCTTGGGGGGGGGACCATATGGGACGCTGGGGGATCGAACCATGGTCCTTCCTAGGCTAGCGCTTGCAAGGCAGATACCTTACCTCGCTGGCCCCTAAATATTAACTTTATCAAATCACTACAAGATACAAAGTTGTTTGATGATTGAGTTTCATTTGTATGTTGTTCAGCTTCCATCTCTTCACCAGTTCCATTTGCTCAATCAATGTCCCCAGTTTCCTTCCAGCCCCCTAATCTGCCTCTGTGACAATTTTCTTTTCCTTTTTTCTTTTTTGATTTTTGGGTCACACCCGGCGGTGCTCAGGGGTTACTCCTGGCTGTTTGCTCTGAAATAGCTCCTGGCAGGCACGGGGGACCATATGGGACACCGGGATTCGAACCAACCACCTTTGGTCCTGGATCGGCTGCTTGCAAGGCAAACGCCGCTGTGCTATCTCTCCGGGCCGACAGTTTTCTTTTTCAAGAATAAAGTTTTGTTTTTCTTGGGACCCACATCTGGTGGCACTCAGTGGTTTCTACTGGCTCTGTGCTCAGAAATCGCTCCTGGTAGGCTCGGGGGACCATATGAAATGCCAAAGATCAAACCTGGGTCTGTCCTGGGTCATCCGTGTGCAAGACAAACACCCTGCTATCACCCCAGCCTCAAGAATAAAATTTTGGGCTCGGAGAGATAGCACAGCGGCGTTTGCCTTGCAAGCAGCCGATCCAGGACCAAAGGTGGTTGGTTCGAATCCCGGTGTCCCATATGGTCCTCCGTGCCTGCCAGGAGCTATTTCTGAGCAGACAGCCAGGAGTAACCCCTGAGCACCGCCGGGTGTGGCCCAAAAACCAAAAACCAAAAAAAAAAAAAAAAAAGAATAAAATTTTGAAATGATCTGTTGATCTTTAGGATTCCCAAGAAAGCCAGTTTTCTTGAATTAACTGTTCAAATGTTAAGGAAATAATTTTGTGAATTGTGTGATAAATATGCTCCTTTATCAACAGTTAAAAATCTAGTGGAGTGTGGCTGAAGAGATAGCAAGCAGTAGGGCATTTGCCTAGCATGCAGCCAACCTGGGACAGAGCCAGGTTGAATTCTAGGCATCCCATATGGTCCCTGTGTCTGCCAGGAGCGATTCCTGAGCTCAGAGCCAGGAGTGACCCCTGAGTACCTTTGGGTGTGGCCCAAAACTCTAAATAAATAAATCTAGTGGAGGGCTTAATAATGACATTAAACGGGGCCGGAGAGATAGCATGGAGGTAAGGTGTTTGCCTTTCATGCAGAAGGACGGTGGTTCGAATCCAGGCATCCCATATGGCTCCCTGTGCCTGCCAGGGGCGATTTCTGGGCATAGAGCCAGGAGTAACCCCTGAGTGCTGCCGGGTGTGACCCAAAAACCAAAAAAAAAAATGACATTAAACATTAAACATTAAACATAGTTTGAATGGACTTCAAACTATCTGATATTTGCAGCAACTATCAGTTAATTATGGGGTTTATGGGTGGAATCCCATTTGCTGCTAACATTACTATTGCTTGCTACCTATATTCATTATGGAGGAAAATGCTAAATATCAGGCCCAATCAAGTTAAAAGAAAAAGATATTTTTTATGTTCAAGTTCATTGATTAAATTCTATGCCTAGACCTGTAGAGCATAGGTGGAAGAGGCCTATTTCAAAGTCTGTGTGATACGTACTTACTTTTTAATTGGATACTGAATGAAATTTTGGTTTGTTTGGAGAAAATTTTAAGAAGCTTACAAGAGTCATTGAGATAATTGGAGGCACCCTGGAGTTGCATGAAACTTAAACTGAGTCTTGGTGTACTAGCGCCTGATAGATTTCTGGCTAAGTGTGAGTGGGGATATAGATGATCTATGATCCATCTACTTAAAAGTTCCATTGTGTGACATGGTTCAAAGGTAGGCTTGGCTCTTCCCATTATCAGTAATGACATTTAAATTTATTCAACCCTAAAGCATTGGCCCAATGCCAGGGTGAAGATGGAAGCAAAATAAATGAAAATTAAGAAAAACCTGAAAGAAAACCAACTGTGCACAGCCTTTGGGAAATCCATTTGCAGCTCCCAGAGTTAGAGAGTCCATCTGGATCAAATAAAAATTTCCACACTATTCAAAATAGAAAAAAAGAACAATGTCCAAGAGCAAGACTAATGTTTCAAGAAAAGACATTTCCAGAATGACCCACGAAGACTTTGATTCTGTTCAGTTTTTGCATAATATTCATTGGCATTGTGAAACCTCATTTTTTTCTTTGCTCGCTTTCAAGGTCTATGAAGACAGTCGTGGACTGTTGAACAAAAGCTGACACTATGGGAACAGAATATTTCCTCAGAACTTACGGCCAGGAATATCATATTTCTATGTAACTGGCACTCACCACTATTCTTCAGATGACAGGCGGACTTAGAGCAAGAATCTCCTTTGGATCAGGTAAAGTCAAATAGAAAGTTGCATAGGGGTGGAGGAACATGTTAATTTTGCTGGGTCATTTTGATCATTAGGGATTGACATACTATTCTAGAACCATAGGGGTGCTATTGAATTACCCAAGTCCTGAGAACCTACTCAGGGTAAGAAGATGTGAGCCAATGCTGGGCAGAGAGCTGAATGCATTACTCAGACCCCAGGGAGAGATTAGACTATTCACAAGGGAACTGATCAGAGCATGCTGCCCTTTCCAGCTTGGGTATGTGCATCCAAGATGGAATTGTATGCGAGCAGTGAAACTGGATTATTTTTCTTCTTGCTCAATCTCTGTTTATAACTCATCAGCACAACCTGAAGAACTTTTCTCCTCATTACCTCTCAAATCTGTTAATTTATTCCTCAGCTAAGCCTTTAAGAGTCTGAAACTTAAGAGGACTGAAGAGCTGTATGTGTTGCATGTAGCTGACCTGGGTTTGTTCCTCAGCACCCCAAATACTTCCAGGAGTGATCCCTGAACATATAACCAGGAGTATGCCATGAGCACTGTTGTGTATAGTCCCCCCCACCCCAAGAAAAAGAGTCTGAGACTTTGATTACAAATTACTTTGGGCCGGGCGGTGGCGCTAAAGGTAAGGTGCCTGCCTTGCCTGCGCTAGCCTTGGACGGACCGCGGTTCGATCCCCCGGTGTCCCATATGGTCCCCCAAGCCAGGAGCAACTTCTGAGCACATAGCCAGGAGTAACCCCTGAGCGTTACCGGGTGTGGCCCAAAAAAAAAACCAAAAAAAACCCCCCAAAAACAAATTACTTTGACCCTTTGGTTCATTTTTCTGAGAAGTTTATAAGCAAGGAAAAATGCATTGACACACTATTATATTTTAATTATTTAACTTGTTTAATTAATATTTGAAAAAAAATCAAAGCTCTGTTGTAGGCATGGCAAAGAGGACAGGTGATTGGTCACCCTCACTGATGGCACTGTTAACCTGGAACCATCTTCAATTTAAGTGTCACTATTCAGTCAAGGATTATTATCAAAGCTCAATCATTCTCTCTTGCTATAATGATAAAGTATTTCAGATATAACAAGAAATTTGGAAAGTAAGAGAACCAAGTTCTGTCATCCCAAACGAATATATGAGCAAATGTAATTCATAGTTGCTATAAACATTTATTTAAAGAGAAATAAAATATTACATGCCCTGGTGTAAGTACCTCTTTGTTTCCCTCCTCCACTCTATTTGCTTCTCCTGCTGATAGAGTCCACCCTCCCTTGATGTATTCTTCCTAATGCTCAGGGGATACTCATGGCTCTTCTCTCAGGAATTGTTCCTAGTGGTGTTTGCGGGACCATATGGGATGCTGAATCCTGATATTTTTGAGTTTGTTTTTGGATCACAGCTGGTGGTACTCAGGATTTAGTACTGTCTCTGTGATCAGGGATTACTTGTTGCAGGCTCAGTGAACCATATGGGGTTCCAGGGATCAAACGTAGGTAGTCCATGTACCATCCCCACTGTTCTATCACTTCAGCTCCTGAAGAACCTGTTTTTATTTTTTTAATTTTTTATTTATTTATTTTTTAAATGAGAACCTATTTTTAATACAACTGTGGTACCAGTTTAAAATTTGATGCTGGTTTATCTGTATTTGGCCTCATTTACCCACCTTTAGCATAGTGATATTGACTCGCAGATTCTTCAACATTTTCCTTTTCAGTTGGTTAAAAATATCTCTTAGAAATTAAAGATTTCCCATAAATTGGCCTGATCTAAATTCTAGAGAAGGGTAATTGTGATAGGCAATTCCAGTTGTTTGTTGCTTTGTTTTAGTTTTAAGGCTATACTATTAGGGGACGATGTGATGGAACCAGGTTACCCCATACACTTTCATCCTTATGCTATTTCTTTGGCTTCCAATAGCCATTTTTTAATCTCCCACCAAGTGATGGATACTTTTGTTTTTCATTTGCTGAGCTAAGGAGATTAGTTTGTCATAGACTACATAACTAGGATTATTTTTTTTGGTGGAATGGGAAACATCCAGCAGGGAACCCCAGGCTCTGTGTTTAGGGATTGCTCCTAGTGTTGCTATGTAGTGCTGGGGATCAAACCCAGATTGACCACATGCAAGGCAAGTGCCTACGATGTATACTATTGCTCCTTCCCCAGACCACATAACTAGGAAGTACTGGAACTGAAGCTCAAACTCCAATTGGAGGGGTTTCAGATTCTATATCTATCTATCATGCCAGTTAACAGGTATTTTCCAGCACCTCCATCTGGGCAGTTGAAATGGCATCTTTATTGGAGCATCTCATAGGCAGAGGCTACTGAAGTTCAGCATCAGAAATGGGAGAGCTGAGCCTTCTTGACAGAAATGTGGACTCAGAAGGCTCCTCTTTTGGAATATGTAAGGAATAAGTGAGTTTGAGTTGGGGACATGAGGTCTGAGGGCATTTATCCTCTGACCACAACTAATGAACCAGTGAGGAATTGGCATCAATAAAAAGCAAATTAAACACCAGCTCCAGTTAATTAGTAAGTACAGCTGCCTGCTTTCCTGCATTCAATTTCAGACTCACATTATGAATTGCCTCCCTGGAGAAACTAACCCCCTTCTTCCCCCCAAAGACTTCAATCCAATACTCCAACTTTTAATGGGGCAGCATCTTTCAATCTAAGGACGGCAACTTATCTTTGGTCCTAGCTCTGTGGTGACACAAATTCTCGAGCTGCCCAATCTCACTCAAGGTTAGTAATTAAGGCATAATTGAAGTGAAATTAATTGCAATAAATGTGTAATTAGCACAGCCATTGATTAAGGGCATTTGAAACGCGGTCGGTGCATGAGACATTGATTGCCATGCTTTTTTGGATAAATGTAATTGCAATATCTTTTGTTACTCTAGCAGGTCTTTACTGTGCCTTGCATTTCCACAGGAAGGATTGGCCTTGAAGTCTTCTGACTTCCTAACATTCAGAAATAGAAAAGATTATTCCCAACCCTAGCTGTGTGGGAACAAGCTCTTCTACCCAGATTTCCTGGAGGATCTATTTCAGGGTGATGCCCTAAACCATATGGCATCTCTTCACATATGAGGAAAAAGACACTGCATCTTTTGGGCAGATGTATCTCATGTCATGATGCACAGCCTGGCAAACAGAGCCTGCGATGTATTTTTTTTTTTTTTTTGTCCACACGTGGAAGAATTCAGGGCTTACTCCTGACTCTGCACTCAGGGATCAGTCCTGGGATGCTTAAGTGATAGTATATGGTGCTGGGGATTGAACCTGAATTGGTCTCATGCAAGAAAGCTTACCTTCTCTATATCTCTCTGGCCCCCTGGACTGGATTTTAACTTTTTCTTTCATATCCTGGGTATCTTTTTGCACTAAACATCACTTACCTCTAGGTACAGTATACTGGGAATCCAGCTTCATATAGAGGAAGGGCTGAAAACAGCTCCAGAAATTCTGGACTTTAATCTTGTCTCAGGATCAAAGATGAGAGGTTTTGCATTCTTCCCTGCCACCTTGATTGGTTGGATGTTAAACAGAAACTACTATATACAATACTGCTTCTTTAGCAATAGACTCAAGACAAGAGAACCCAGAGGAATAGTACAGCAGGATAGGTACTTATCTTTCACAAATGACTCTGGTACTTACCTTACATACAGCTAACTCTGGTTTGAACCCAGATACCACATATGTGTCCCTCAGTTCTTCCAGGACTGATCCTTGAACAGAGAGCCAGGAGTAAATCCTTAGAACATTTGGGTGTGACTACCATGCCTTAAAAAAAAAAAGACAAAACAAAAAACCAAAACCAAAAGAAGTCACTGAAACTAGACTAGGTGTGCTTCATGGGTTGGAATATAATATGGCTGTGGGGTGTTAGTGGAGGCAGATGGTCATGGTGAGACACAGTTTCTGATACTGGCTGTAGTATTGGGAGAAGCTCAATGCCAGAGGATTGTTATGCTGATGATCACAGGAAGAAGTCGGATCTGATGTTGATAGGAGAAAGTATGACCATCTAGGCTATGGGGTACATATCTGGGTATGTGTGGAAGAGAAAATGTGTGTGTGTGTGTGTACATATCTGGGTATGTGTGGAAGAGAGAATGTGTGTGTGTGTGTGTGTGTGTGTGTGTGTGTGTGTGTGTGTAGCATGATTTCAGACTCATGTCTGGTTGTTCAGGAATGACTCCATTTCCTGCTCTTTATGCTGGGGTTTCTATGTGCTCCCACAGCTGTCTATTGGGTCACTCAATCACCCAGTGGATGTCCTGCTAGAAATAGCCATCACCCCACCTCTGCCCCCCATGGAGTCCAGGTAGAATGGAATAAGAGTTGCAATAATTGTGGATATCTGTCTGCTCAGGATCTCCCCCTCGCCTCCTTCCATCCTCTAACCTGGAGACCAGTCACTTTCTGCTTCAAGCAGGTCTGGATCATAGCAAGGGACTTGGCAGTGAATTCGAGGAGGGAGGAAATTTGTCAGCTATTTGTTCCCTTGGATCATTGGGTGAACTCTGTCCTTCCTGCCTTCCACTCAGCCTTCATCTTCTGGTAACTTTCTGGAGCTAGCAATGTGGTGTGAATTGGGAACAATGCTCTCGTCTTTCTCCTCTCTCTGCCCTCTTTTTTATAAGCAGATTTAATTAGTGTTTTTAAATTAAAAAACTTCTTTTTTGGGGGGTTAAGAACCATGGGTGCTCCAAGCTTTCTTCTGACAGGACTCAGAGAACCACATGGGGCCCAAGGATTGGACCCAGTTGGCTGTGTACAAGGCAAGCATCCTACCTGCTCTACTGTTACTTGTCTCTAATTACCCCACATTAAGCCTGCTGCTTTCTAGCCTGGCTGAGCTATATGTTTCATCTTGGGGAGGGGGGGTTACCCTAAGAAGAGATAACAGGGAGTTGGTGTGTGTGTGTGTGTGTGTTTCTGGGATCTGAGATCTGAAAGACAGGTCAGGGTAAATGATATAGAAGATTGATATAGGAAGTGGGAGAGCAAAGGCCCTGAGGCAGTATTAGAAAGGTCAGGTTATCTCAAGGTCTTGGGCAGAGGCTGAGTTCTGGCCGCTATTTGCTTCTCTGCTCAAGATCAGGGACGACTTCAGTCCCTGAGGTAGCTGTGGCTTGACCCCATTTTGGGACAATTTTGGGTATTCATGGTAGATCTATTATCTGGGGTCTAGTGACCCCTCAGTCTTGTCTTTGAGTAAATGATCACTGTTTTCCAGTTATTCATTTCCCAGTGTGTGTTGACAGGGGAAGCCTCAGTAGAGGCTTAGGAGCTGTGTGTGACTGACTTCCTGAATCAGATGGACTTAGGTGTGACTCACTCCTACTATGGACCTGTGGCAAGGCAGCCATCTTTGTGTGCCTCACTTTCCTGCCTGAGAAATGAGGATAATACTGCCGGATGAAATGAGGCATTGTTCAGTGCCCCTCTACACAGTCCCTTTATCCCTGGAGACTCAGGTCTTCAGCTGCGTCTTCTCTCATTTCTCAGTTGGCCTCGCACTTTCCACTTTCACCCCACATTATCCCTCCCCTACTTTCCTACCAGACTGCTCTTGCTGAAGGGTCAGTCTTTCATCCTCATGCACTCATTGGAAGTCCCTATGACTGACTAGTCAATGCCATCCTTCTTCACAAAGAGGATAGATATTTGAGCACATGATAGGATTAGGTGCTTTGGAGAGTGTGCAGAAGCATGCATGTCTGTTCTGAGATGGCTCTACCTATATCTACCACAATGAACTGGACTATGTCACATTTTATGGGGGAAACTTATCACATGATAACATCAGAAAATGTTTTTCAGGAAGAGACATTAAGATCCTTGCTCATCCCCCTGGTCTCAGCTGTGTCTAGTGGAGACCTTATGTCATGTGCATGTCCCTCTTGATTCTCTAGCTTCCAGGAATGAAGTCCTGGAAAGGAACCTTTGATCCTTGTACAGGAAAATAAGAGGCCAAAATTGCCCAAATATCCTGAAAGGTTAGTTAAAACTGTTGCCTAGCTGTTAGAAAAATGAAGTCATGAAATTTACTTATACATGGATGGATGGATATGGAGAGTATTATGCTGAGCAAATGAGTCAGAAGGAGAGAGATAGACGTAGATTAATCTCACTCATTTGTGAGATATATAAGAAAATAGTATGGTATTGGTATTCAGAGACTATAGAGATGAGGGCCAAGAGGATCCATCCATGGTTGGAGGCTTGAGACATATAGCTGACAAGTGCATTTAGGGAAGGGACCACTATGACAAGTATATTTGGAAATGATCACTCTGGATAAAAACTGGGTGCTAAAAGGAGATAAAGTGATATGCATGATATCCCTTTAGTAACGATATTGCAAACCACAGAGAAGATATATATATATGTATATATATACACATACATATATAGAGGAGAGAGAAGTGGAGACAGTGAGAGATCTCTGCCTCAGAGGCAGGCAGAGGGGAGGGCAGGAGGAAACTGGTGACATTGGTGGCAGGAAATGTACACTGGTGAAAGGTGTTGTATATTGTATAACTGAAACTCAATCATGATCAACTTTGTAATTGTGAAACAAACAAACAAACAAACAAACAAACAAACAAACAAACCCAACTATATTATGAACAATCTTGTTTCCCTGGCAAGTGAAATTACTAAAAAAGTAAAGGATAATTCCTATCTCAATGGGACAATTCCAGAGAAATGTTGGAGGCAGACAAAAATAAATAAATAAATAAATAAATAAATAAATGAAAGAAAGAAAGAAAAGGGAGCACATCAACTTCTTTTGTTGATGTGAGACCTGACAAGAACAGCAAATCAAATGGAGGGAAATTAAATACTCATTTTGCTCATGAATGTATGTACAAAAACCCATAAGCAAAATGTCAGTTGAATCTAGTATGATGTAAAAGGAATAAAATATTGTTAGCTAGTTGTTTCAATGTTATAAAAAATAAACTAACCCACCATAGCAACTGATTCATAGAAAAAACGTTCCCAGCCTGGGGGTAGGAAAGTTTAATAAAATTGTGAAGTTGTGGTAAAACACACAGCTTACAATCTTAGCCATAATTTTTTCCTTATTTTATTTATTTATTTTTGGGAGGTTTGGACCATATTTAGCTGTGCTCAGGGATTATACTTACCTCAGTTTAGGAGTCATTCCTGGTGGTGCTCAGGGAACCATATGTGGTGCTGGATGGAGATCAAACAGAGCAGATTTACCACTGTACTTTGTCTCCAGTTCCCCATAGTCATTATTTAAAATAGGGTCCCATACAAAGAAATGCTGGGGAAAGCAGGCCCGAGGCCACTGTGTGGCAATGATCTGCTCAACAGTGCAGGCCTGACTACTTGGTACTCAGGCTTGAGGGAGCTTGAGACCACTGGGGCTATATATATTCAGTGGTGCTGGGAGCAGGGCAGTGAAGTGTCAGAAAGAGAAGTCAGGGTTTTGGATGTAAAGGCCCATTTGCTGCCACTTGAGTCATTTCCCAAGACATTTTTTGCCATTTTAAAAACGTATTCAGTAGCATTTATATTCATATTATTGTGCAACAGGTTCCTAGAACTTTTTATTCTTGCAAATTTGAGACTCTGTATCTAGCAGATAATAACCCTTCATTTCCCTCTCCGCTCCTCAGTTCTGGCAATCACCATTCTACTTTTCTGTCCCTATGAATTTTACTGCTTAAGATATTTCCTATTAGTGGAATTGGACAGTATTTGTGTGTGTATGTGTGTGAGTGATTGGTTGAGTTCACTTAACATAATGTCAGTAAGCTTTAGCCAATGCCAGTAGCATGTGTAAAAATTTCTTTCCCCTTTCAGACTATAAGAATATTCTACGGTGTCTACAGAGCACATTTACTTAATTATTTTTTTAAATTTCAGGTCACACCAATGCTGGCTCTGTTCTCAGGGATCACTCCTGATGGACTTGGGGACTATATGTGGCTTGGGGAATTGAATCTGGGTTGGGTGCATACAAGACAAGTGCTATTCCTGCTGTATTGGTTCAGTCCATATTGACTTTTTCTTCCCATCAGTAGGCATTTGAGTTGCTTCTACATTTGGCTATTGTGAATGAACATGATCATGGGTGTGCAGATATCTCCCTGACACACTGCTTTTGAATATGTGCCCAGAAATGGGATTGATTGTTGGATCACATGATAATTCTGTTGTTAGTTTTGGGAGGAGTGGTGTTTTAGGCCACACCTAAGGATACTCAGTGCTTATTGCTGGCTCTGTATTCAGGGATCATTCCTGGTGGTGCTGGGTCACTGTATGTATTGCCAGGTATAGAACTAAGCTTGGCCACATGCAAGTCAAAACACCTTACCAGTTGTGCTATCTCTCGGGCTCCTGTTTTAAATTTTTTGAGAAACTGCAGTCCTGTTAGAAAGGTCGTTAGAGAGCTGGAAGGATAGCACAGCAGTAGGGTGTTTGCCTTGCACGCAGTCAATTCAGGACGGACAGTGTTTTGAATCCCAGCATCCCATATAGTACCCTATGCCTGCCAGGATGTAGGGAGAGAGGCCGGGAAATAAGGAGATTTCTGCAAGCTGGCCTTGAACATAACATAAAGTCTCTGTTTAGAGACTTGTGTCCCTGATGTTTTGAGTGCAGGAGAAAGTCTCCAGGTCAAACAACCTGTCCAGGCTGATAGTACCACAAGCATTGCAACCGCTATCTTTACATGCTTCCCGATTTAATGATGCCATGGGCATTGCTATGCTATCTTTACTTGCTTCCTGATTTACTGATGCCATAGGCATTGCGACTGCTGTCTTTGCATACCATCCAAATCAATGATGCCATGTACCTTGTGACTGTTGTCTCTGCATACTATTGTGTTGCTGTAATGTCTGTCTAAGCTGTATTAACCACATTGTTTCCCCACTAAAGTTTGTATTTAAAACCCTTGTCCCTACCTTCAATAAATGAAGTCCATTGCTCTGACAATGCCTCCCTGTGAGTGGTTTGTGGCTTACAGTCTTCCCTCTCTCCCGAGTCTGTCCTGGAGACCATGGGCTGGAAGAGACCCTTACCTACCCTTGCATCAGCCTCGTCGGGGGATCTGGTGCCAGAACCCTATACCAGGAGAGATTTCTGAGCGCAGAGCCTGAGCACAGCTGGGTGTGACCCAAAAAAAAAAAAGATTGTTAGAAACAGGTTTCTCATGGAGCTAGAGAGATAATACAAAGGATGTGTTACTCAAACTCAACTAAACCTGGTTTTATACCCAGCATCCCATAATCCTCAGTCCTCACTGGATGCAGCCCTAGAAACTTCCAGGCACTGCCAGGGTGGCCCTAGTGATCTTCAACACTGCAGCATCAGGCTTATACATTGAATTTCTAGCCTGGGGAGGCTACCCTAATGTCCCCAAACTTAGATGACCAGGCAACTCCTTAGGGAGATGCTGGCACTGTGATATGGATTCAAGAGAGTGGAGCTGAGTACCAGCCTGTCACAGTCCTCCATTCCATCATGCTGACTGTACAGAATCATTTTAAATCCCCTAATATTACATGGCCAGTCTTCTTGGCTTCCTTCCCTGTCATTCTCTCTCTCCACAAACTGATGCCTGAGAAATACCCTCTGGTTGTGTCCTGGCCCACATTGCAAGCCATTTCATACTTCTGGCCCTTGTATAAACTCTCTGCCATCTAGTGTCATCCTTACTCCAGTGCTTGGAAAACCTTAAATCTGGCAAAATTTAATGCAGCCAGGGGTCACCTCTAGCTCCAGTAAAGTGCTTCCTGTCCCAGTCTAAGCACACACTGCCAGGACTGTGCCGAGCTGTGGTCCATGTAGGGCTATGTCTTTATTATATAGACAAAGAACAAAGTTTGAACTGTGCACATGCCATGGTAGTCATGGTTACTGTTAAGACAGTCTAAATGTAGAATATTATATAATCAGCTGGAATGACGAAAAAAAATTTGGGTCCTTTTTTTGAAGTGGATCACTCAGTGATTAAGAGAGCGGAGGGTGGGTCTGCATGGGACCATTATGGAATAATGTACTGGGGCTGGAGGTAGCAACAAAACTTACTTTTAACCTGTCTAGGCCACTATTTAGGAAAAATTTTCTTTCTGCAGATGGGGAAACTGAGGTCAAATAATATTCACTAAGTTCCATAGAATACTGGAGTCTGAATTGGGGCTGGCTGGGACTACAGTGACTGAAAGAGCACCGAACTTGACAGGAGAGAGATTGGAATCTAAACCTATGTTCTCAGAATACCAGCTTTTTAAAGTGGTATAATTAACATCTTAGAATAATTCAGCATTGTAGTGGCTCTTCAACAATAAAAGTTTGGGTTTTCTGTTTCTGTTTTTTTTTTTTTTTTGCCACATCTGACTGTGCTTAGGATTTATTACTGACTTTAAGAGAGCCTTCTGAGAGCTTTGTGGGACGATATTGGGTGTTGGGGATCAAACTGAGATCAGCTGTGTGCAAGGCAAGCACTTTACCTTCTGTACTATCTCTCTGGCATGAGGGTTTAGTACTTTGCTGATGATACAGAAAATTTGGGTCTTGATTGTGGTGACTCAGGTAATCCAGGGTCCTTCTCATCTCTTGGATCTACTATTAGCCAATTGGATCAAGGAATCCTTGATCCAGATCCTGCTTACTTATGAAGTCCCCAGATCCTGAACTTGGAGACTGAATATTTAATCCCAGAGAGGAAGGAGCTTGCTTGACAGAAGACACCAAGTAAGTTCATTTCAAGATAGACTCTAATGCTGAACATTCAGAGACTTTCCTCTTCATTTAGTACCAAAAACATGTCCAGTGGTGGAAATTGAATATGCTACTGAAATACCCACCCCTGTCGAAGTCTGACTTGCCACTGGGCAGTCATCAAAGAGTATAGCACTGACTAGGGTAGCCTTAGGGGCAGGTATCCTATTGCTTGCTCATCTTGAACGTGAGTCCCTTGCAACATGAAACTGATCCTGTGTTTCCAGAAATCTCCTTTATTTGCAAGCATGAAGAATGAAGAAAGCTTTCTCTGAGCCAATATTTGCCTGAATCTATTTCCCTTTGAATTCCTAGTGGTCTATAACATGTTATCCTGGAGGATCTTGAAGAGCAATGATGAGGGTCTTCTGCTAGGGGGCACATATGATGACCAAAATGGACTTTAAAGGAAGGAGTAAAGGAAAAGGTTTTCCGCTAGAGAGGAATCTTGGTCTGATTCGCTATATTCGTGGGTCAGTTTATGACTTCTGTCAGAGTCTATTCTCATATAAATGCTGAAGGTCCCTGAAGTAGAGCCAGATAGCTTCTTGGGAAGCTATTAAAGCTTCTATTTCCACATCCAGCTGCCATGTTGGAACTCATCTTAGGGAGATCATAAGTAGCCAGGAGAGATCAGAAACTTTGAAATCATGCATATTTGATTTTTATCTTTATTTGTATAGTTTGCTAACCAGAGGATCCTTCTTGAATCATGTATTTGTCTTCTTGAAGCGTGCTTTTTAATAAAAATAAGGATAATTCATAAACATACATGGATTAAATGGGTTACGTAGAATAGTACTGGTAGATGGTCAACAAATATGTTCTTTATTAGCTTACTAGTTTGATCTAGAAGCATTGTTTTTGCTTTTGGGCCACACACAACTGTGCTCAGGGGTTACTCCTGGCTCTGTACTCAGAAATTACTCTTGGGAGGACCGAGGGACCATATGGATGCTGGAGATCAAACTTAGCTAGGCTGTGTGCAAGGTAAACACCCTATATACTGTATTATCACTTCAGCTCTAGGAACATTTTTTAAACCTGAAACTTGCTTCTCACTTAAAATGTGACCACTTATTTTTCCATACTATGTTTCTGACCTTTATCTCTTTTTAATTTTGAATCATACCTCATGGTGCTCAGAGATTGATCATTCCTGGTCTGTGTTCAGGAATTACTCCTGGCAGGGCTTGGAGAACCATATATGGTATTGGAGATGTAAGCTGCACTGGATCTATGCAAGTACCCATTGTACTATCTCTGTGGCTCTACCTCTTTTTAATCATTTTTAAGATTAAAATGTGCCTGGATCATATGTCATAAGAGAAATCTCTTTCTTTACCTGCTACTCCAATTTCTGGATCCATTCTTGAATGCTGTTTATCCCAACAGGACAGAGTGTGATACACTGAAAGACATGTCATAGGACTTTTAGGGCCAACTTCTGGGTTTGGTGGAGTCAGGAAGTGATGGGATTCTAATCTAAGTGTAACCAGAATCTCATGAAGGCTGTTAACCAGCAGTAGAGGATGACAATTTGAATGATGAGAGATGCCTTTCACAGACTTGCAATAGAAGGAGAATGAGTTGCAGAGACTCAATACATTTTTACTATAGGGAAGTAGAAGAAAAACATGTTAGCTCAGGAGTTGTTGGAGTGAAGAGGCAGACAGTACTGTGTATGAGAGGGACTTAGTGTGACATAGTATCTAGGAAGCTGTCACAGAATGCATGTTACTAAAAGTGATCAAGGGAGGAGGAAAGGGAAACTGAAAACATCTAACATTGTTATTTAGTCATAGACAACAGTACTAGTACCAACAGTTGCAGTCATAGCTCTAAAAGAACTTCTAGAAAAACCTAAAATGATCAGAGGAGTAAAGAAATACTTGAATTTCCAAATGGAAAGGTTTCTTATATATAGCAGAGAAAGGAACTACTCCATTGTCACAGAAATTATAAGTTTTAAGAATTAAATGAAAAACTCTCTTATAAACACACTTGAAGGTAAATATTTTCAAGAGAAAATGGGAAAAAATCAGACTGTCTTAACAGTGAGTTTTTTTTTACAATATTAAATGCAGGAAAAATGTGTGTGAGCCTGAGTTTTTTAGAAAAAGTTATGCAAGAATTCTATGTCCTGGTAAGCAGTTATTATTAGGAGACTATTTTAAAACATACTCAGTTATATAGAGGCAGAAACTATATCATTTACCTTTATTTTTCAGTAAAAACATTACTAGAGTGGGAGTGTGATGCTCCTTCAACAAATGGTATTGAAAAAATTGGGTAACCATGTGAGAAAAATTAAAACTAGATCTATATCTCAACCTTACACAAAAGACAACTCAAAATGGATCAAAGACCTTGAGGTCAGACCTGAATCTATAAAGTACATTGAGGAAAATATAGGCAGAATGTCTCAAGACCTAGACCTCAAAGTGCTCTTCAGTGATGGGATGCCATTGGCAAAGGTTACAGAATCAAAACTAAACAGATGGAACTACATAAAACTTAAAAGTTTTTGTTTGGCAAAAGAAACACAGCTAAAAGACATCTAAGTGGGAGAAAATTTTCGCACTCAACACATCAGATAAAAGGTTGATATCCAGGATATATAAAATACAAAGATCAACAACAACAAAAGCATCTAAAAACCCCATCAAAAATAGGGAGAGGGAATGAACATACGCTTCTCTGAGGAAGCTAGCCAACAGGCATATGAAAAAACAAAGCTCATCAACACTTATTATTAGAGAAATACAAATCAAGATGACAATGAGATATCATCTTACACCAGTGAGGATGGCACATATCAAAAATAATGGGAACAATTTGTGTGGATGGGGATGTGGTAAAGAAGAATTTTCACTGGTGGTGGGAATGTTGTTTTGTCTAACCCTATGGAAAACAGTATGAAGCAGGTTGTCAGTAACTCAGAATTGAGCTTATAACTCATCAATTCTAGTTTTGGGTAGCTATGTTCAGGACAGAAAAACATTCATTCAAAAGGATGTAGGCTTGAGCGATAGCACAGTAAGTACGGTGTTTGCCTTGAATGAGATTGACTTGGGTTTGATCTCCGGCATCTTATCTAGTCTCCTGAGCACCACTGCCATGAATGATCCCTGAGCTCAGAGCCAGAAGTAACCCCTGAACACTACCAGGTGTGTCTTAAAAAAAAAAAAGAAGGCAAAAAAATGTATATATGTCACTATGCATTGCAGCACTCAGTACAAAGTACAATAGCTAAGATCTGGAATTAATCTGGATGTCCATTGACAGTTGAGTGGATCATGAAATGTGGAATACTGAACATCTGGAAAGATGATGAAATCATGCAAGTTGTTGTAACATAGGTGGGACTGAAAGATATGCTAAATGAAGTAATCCAGAAAAAGAAGGTTAAACACAGGATGATATCACTTATATGTGGTATTTAGAATAACCGGGTGAGGGAATAAAATTGTTTAAAGAGGTGATGCCTAGATTACCCTTGGCCCCTGAGTATAGGGAGAAGAAGGAAAAAAATAGAATAGGGGGAGGGAGAAGTTACAGATGAGAAGCAACAGGTGGGGTAAGGGTCAAGAGGATTCAGGTACATTGGTGGTGTTAAAGAATGCTAGAGCCAAATATAGAGTCAACTATACTAAAATATAGAGTCAACTATACTGAAATCATGAGATCTAAACTTTAGCAAATGAATGTTAAAAAGTGTCTGTGGAGACAGCAGACTGTATGAGTGAGAAGTGGGGTGTAAGGGAGGGAACCTCAGAACATTGATGGAAGGAAGTTGACACTGGTTGTGGGATCAATGTTGACATATTTTATGTCTAAAACTCAATTATGAATAATTATAAATCATGGTGTTTTAATAAAATAAAAACATTTTAAAATGACAAGAAAATATTTCAACATATCAAAAATTAAAACAAATGCTTTAAGAATGGAATATGTAGGGAGAAATAGCACAATATGTAGGCCCTTGCACTGCATGTAACCAACCTATGTTTGATTCCAGATATAATCCCTTGACTGCTGCCAGGAGTGACCTCAGCACAAATCAAAGAATAATCTTTGATCATCACTTAGTATGACCCCAAATAAGACAAAACAAAATAATGACACAATTAGGATATTGATTGGAGGTAATAAATATTGAAATAGTCTAAATACAGAATAAATTAAAACACACAAATATGTATTTGTATTTAGTCTTGGTGGTGTGCAGGGCTTACATCTGGCTCTGTGCTTGGGGACCATTTCTGATGGTGCTTAGGGTGTCTGGGATCAAATCCACATCAGCTATGTGCAAGGCAAATAAGTGCTTTACCAACTGTACTAGCTTCCCAGTCCCAAAATTAAATTTTTAATGGAAATTATGTCAAAAGTCATTTTAGCAAGAATAAAATAATAGTTAGCAAGAGCTTTTATATGGTGTAATAAATGTCTTACCTATCTTGACTCATTTAATTCTTGTATTTCTATGAGGTGAGTACTTTTAGAACCCTTATTTTTAAAATGAGAAAGCAGAATATAAAGATTAATTTTCTCAAAGTTATACATGCATGAACCTGGGAAATCTGATTTAGAGTCTGCATGATTAATTATACTTTCACCTATACATAGAGAAAATAAAAGGTAATAAAAATAAACATTGAAAACTTATGTGAATAAAATTTGTATAGGAGCAAATTTGAGTAGAAATTCAAGAAGATACTTTTTTTTTGAATTTTTTATTTAAACACCTTGGTTACAAACATGATTGTGGTTGGGTTTCAGTCATATAAGAGGACAGCCCCCATCACTAGTGCAACATTCCCATCACCAATGTCCCAAATATCCCTCCTCCCCACCCCGCCCCCACTTGTATTCTAGACAGGCTTTCTATTTCCCTCATACATTCTCCTTGTTAGGATAGTTCGAATGTAGTTATTTCTCTAACTAAACTCATCACTCTTTGTGGTGAAGTTCATAAAGTGGACTGTAACTTCCAGCCCTCCTCTCTTTTGTCTCTGAAAATTATTGCAAGAATGTCTTTCATTTTTTCTAAAACCCATAGATGAGTGAGACCATTCTGCATCTTTCTCCCTCTCTCTGACTTATTTCACTCAGCATAATAGATTCCATGTACATCCATGTATAGGAAAATTTCATGACTTCATCTCTCCTGACAGCTGCATAATATTCCATTGTGTATATGTACCACATTTTCTTTAGCCATTCATCTGTTGAAGGACATCTGGGTTGTTTCCAGAGTCTTGCTATGGTAAACAGTGCTGCAATGAATATAGGTGTAAGGAAGGGATTTTTGTATTGTATTTTTGTGTTCCTAGGGTATGTTCCTAGGAGTGCTATAGCTGGATTGTATGGGAGCTTAATTTCCAGTTTTTGGAGGAATCTCCATATCGCTTTTCAGAAAGGTTGAACTAGACGGCATTCCCACTGCATCACCGCCAACACTGCTTGTTCTCATACTTTGTGATGTGTATCAATCTCTGTGGTGTGAGGTGGTACCTCATAGTTGTTTTGATTTGCATCTCCTGATGATTAGTGATGTGGAGCATTTCTTCATGTGCCTTTTGGCCATTTGTATTTCTTCTTTGTCAAAGTGTCTGTCCATTTCTTCTCCCCATTTCTTGATGAGATTAGATGTTTTTTTCTTGTAAAGTTCTGTCAGTGCCTTGTATAATTTGGAGATTAGCCTTTTATCTGATGGGTATTGGGTGAATAGTTTCTCCCACTCAGTGGGTGGCTCTTGTATCCTGGGCACTATTTCCTTCGCGATGCAGAAGCTTCTTAGCTTAATATATTCTCATCTGTTAATCTCTGCTTTCACTTGTTTGGAGATTGCAGTTTCCTCCTTGAAGATGCCTTTAGTCTCAATGTTATGGAGTGTTTTTCCTACGTATTGTTCTTTATACCTTATGGTATCAGGTCTGATATCAATGTCTTTAATCCATTTGTATTTTACCTTCATACATGGTGTTAGCTGGGGGTCTAAGTTCGCTTTTTTGCAAGTGACTAGCCAGTTGTGACAACACCAATTGTTGAAGAGGCTTTCTTTGCTCCATTTAGGATTTCTTGCTCCTTTATCAAAGATTAGGTGATTGTATGTCTGGGGAACATTCTTTGAGTATTCAAGTCTATTCCACTGAACTGAGGGTCTGTCTTTATTCCAATACCATGCTGTTTTGATAACTATTGCTTTGTACTACAGTTTAAAATTGGGGAAAGTAATGCCTCCTATATTCTTTTCCCCAATGATTGCTCTAGCTTTTCGAGGGTGTTTATTGTTCCAAATAAATTTCAAAAGTGCTTGATCCACTTCTTTGAAGAATGTCATGGGTATCTTTAAAGGGATCACATTAAATCTGTACAATATTGGGGAGTATTGCCATTTTAATGATGTTAATCCTGCCAATCCATGAGCAGGGTATGTGTTTCCATTTTCGTGTGTCCTCTCTTATTTCTTGGAGCAGAGTTTTATAGTTTTCTTTGTATAGGTCCTTCACATCTTTAGTCAAGTTGACTCCAAGATATTTGAGTTTGTGTGGCACTACTGTGAATGAGGTTGTTTTCTTTTTCTTTTTTTTCTTGGTTTTTGGGCCACACCCGTTTTGACGCTCAGGGTTTACTCCTGACTATGCGCTCAGAAATCGCCCCTGGCTTGGGGGGACCATATGGGACACCGGGGGGATCGAACCATGGTCCGTCTATGATCTGTCTACACTAGCGCTTGCAAAACAGACACCTTACCTCTAGCGCCACCTCCCCGGCCCCGAGGTTGTTTTCTTAATATCCATTTCTTCCCTATTATTATTGGTGTATAGAAAGGCCATTGATTTTTGTGTGTTAATTTTGTAGCCTGCCACCTTGCTATATGAGTCTATTGTTTCTAGAAGCTTTATGGTAGTGTCTTTAGGGTTTTCATGTATCTGCATGATACATGTATCTGCATGTTTTCATGTATCTGCATGTATCATGTCATCTGCAAATAGTGAGAGCTTGACTTCTTCCTTTCCTATCTGGATTCCCTTGATATCTTTTTTTTGCCTAATCACTATAGCAAGTACTTCCAGTACTATGTTGAATAGGAGTGGTGAAAGAGGACAGCCTTGCCTTGTGCCAGAATTAAGAGGGAAGGCTTTTAGTTTTTTTCCATTGAGGATAATATTTGCCACTGGCTTGTGGTAGATGGCCTTAACCATATGAGAAATGTTCCTTTCATTCCCATCTTGCTGAGAGTTTTGATCAAGAATGGGTGTTGGACCTTATCAAATGCTTTCTCTGTGTCTACTGATATGATCATGTGATTTTTATTTTTTTTTGTTGTTGATGTTGTGTATTATGTTGATAAATTTGTGGATGTTAAACCATCCTTGCATTCCTGGGATGAAACCTACTTGATCATAATGAATGATCTTCTTCATGAGACATTGAACCTTATTTGCCAGGATTTTGTTGAGGATCTTTGCATCTGTGTTCATCAGGGATATTGGTCTGTAATTTTCTTTTTTGGTAGCATCTCTGTCTGGTTTAAGTATCAAGGTGATTTTGGCTTCATAAAAGCTATTTGGAAGTGTTCCCGTTTTTTTGATTTCATGAAAGAACCTGGCCAAGGTTGGTAGTAATTCCTCTTGAAAGGTCTGGATGAATTCATTAGTGAATCCATCTGGGCCTGGGCTTTTGTTTTTGGGCAGACATTTGATTACCATTTTAATTTCATTGATAGTGATGGGGGTGTTTAGATATACTACATCCTCTTTATTCAACTGTGGAAGGTTATAATAGACTCTTATTTTTATTTTTAGAATAAATTATTTCTTATTTTTAGACTCAAAATTTATCCATTACTCCGAGGTTCTCATTTTTAGTAACATAGAGTTTCTCAAAGTAGTTTCTGATTACCCTTTGACTTTCTGCAATATCGCTAGTGATCTCTTTTTCATTTCTAATATGAGTTATCAAGTTTCTCTCTCTCTTTCTTTGTTAGTTTTGCCAATGATCTATCTTGTTTATTTTTTCGAAGAACTAACTTCTACTTTTGTTGATCTTTCGGATTGTTTTTTGGGTTTCCACTTCGTTGATTTCTGCTCTCAGCTTTGTTATTTCCTTTTGTCTCCCTATTTTTAGTTCCTTTTGTTGAGCACTTTCTAATTCTATGAGCTGCATCATTAAGCTATTCAGGTATGCCCCTTCTTCCTTTCTGATGTGTGCTTGTAGAGCTATAAATTTTCCTCTCAGTACCACTTTTGCTGTGTCCCATAGGTTCTGATAGTTTGTGCCTTTTTTTTATCATTTGTTTTCAGAAAAGTTTTGATTTTCTCTTTGATTTTATCTCAGACCCACTGGTTATTCAATATGAGGCTGTTTAACTTTCTGGTGTTAAAGTTTTTCTTCTGTGTCCCATTGGGGTTCACATATAATTTCAGAGCCTTGTGGTCAACGAAGGTAGCCTACAAAATTTCTATTCTCTTGATATTATGGAGGCATGTTTTATGTGCCAGCATGTAGTCTATCCTGGAGAATGTCCCAGGTACATGGGAGAAGAATGTGTATCCAGGTTTCTGGGGGTGGAGTGTCCTATATATATATCTACTAGGCCTCTTTCTTCCATTTCTCTTTTCAGGTCTAGTATATTCTTGTTGGGTTTCAGTCTGGTTGACCTATCAAGTATTGACAAGCCATGTTGAGGTCTCCCACAATTATTGTGTTGTTATTGTTACTCTTTTTCAGATTTGTCAACAATTGTATTAAATATTTTTCTGGCCCCTCATTTGGTGCATATATGTTTAGGAGAGTGATTTTTTTCCTGCTGTACATATCCCTTGATTAATACAAAATGTCCATCTTTGTCCCTTACAACTTTCCTAAGTATAAAGTTTGCATCATCTGATATTAGTATGGCCACTCCTGCTTTTTTATGCATGTTGTTCACTTGGATGATTTTCCTCCAGCTTTTTATTTTGAGTCTATGTTTGTTCTAACTATTCAGGTGTGTTTCTTGTAGGCAGCAGAAGTTTGGATTGAGTTTTTTTTTATCCTTTTAACCACTCTGTGTCTCTTAACTGGTGCATTGACATTGAGAGAAAGAATTGTCATGGGATTTATTGCCATCTTTGTGTCGAAGTTTGGTTGTCTATTGGTCAGTCTTGTCTTAAAGAAGGACATTCAGTTTTTCTTTTAAGGATGGTTTTGAGTCTGTAAAGTTTCTGAGCTGTTGTTTATCTGTGAAGCCATGTATTCTTCCTTTAAACCTGAAAGTGAGTTTTTCTGGGTGCAGTATTCTAGGCGAAGCATTTATTTCATTGTGTTTTGTCTCTATGTCCCACCACTACCTTCTGGCCTTGAGTGTTTCTTATGACAGTTCTGATGTTAATCTCAAGGATGCTCCCTTGAATGTAATTTCCCTTTTTGATCTTTCAGAATTCTGTCTCTATCTGTGGGATTTGTCATTGTGACTAGGATTTGTCTTGGGGTGTTTTTCCTGGGGTCTCTTTTAGTTGGTACTCTTCGGGCACGCGGGATTTGATTGCATGTATTCTTTAGCTCTGATAGTTTCTCTTTAATGATGTTCTTGACTATTGATTCTTCCCGGAGATTTTCTTCCTTGGTCTCTGGGACTCCAATAATTCTTTTTTTTTTTTTGTTGTGGTTTTTGGGTCACACCCAGCAGTGCTCAGGGGTTTTTCCTGGCTCCATGCTCAGAAATTGCTCCTGGCAGGCACAGGGGACCATATGGGATGCCGGGATTTGAACCGATGAACTTCTGCATGAAAGGTAAACGCCTTACCTCCATGCTATCTCTCTGGCCCCAGACTCCAATGATTCTTAAGTTGTTTCTGCTCTGTTTTCATCTGTTCACATTCTTTCACTAATTTTTCCATTGTCTGATCATTTGCTTTAAGACTTTTTTTCAATCTCTTTTGCTGTATGGAGTTGTTATGCATCACATCTTCCAGCTCACTAATTCTATTCTCAGCTTCTGTTACCCTGTTGGAGAGCTTATCCATTCTGTCTGTCAATTTGTCTACTGAGTTTTTCAGATCTGTTATTTGATCTGTTATTTCTGTTTGGAGTTTTCTGATTTCTGTCTTCATATTTTCTTGGTTCTTATTAGTGTTCTGCTCAACTCGATCTATGCTTTCTTTGAGTTCTGTGAGCATCCTCCATATTTCTTCTCTAAACTCCTTATCTGAGAGACTGACTAGTTGGTTGGCCGTTTTCCAGTCATCAGAGTTGCCATCTTCATTCTTTATGCCTGGTGCTGGCCTGCGTTGTTTCCCCATTGTCATACTTGTATTGTGGGTTTTTCTACATGTTGTGGTGGTATTCATTGGCTAAATGATGTGTGTGGCCATGCTCCTGTGGCTCCACCCTTTCTGGGCGGGACAACTCACCTCCAAGGAAGGGGAGCCCTCTGTGAATGAAGCCACACACAGGATCAAATCTTAGGACTGAGCACACAGCAGAGAAGACAGTCCAGAGAGATATGCTGGACTTCAGAGATCCAGTACAGTTCCTAGTGTGATTTTTTTCTGCGTGTTGCAGTGACATTCATTCATTAGAAAGAGCACACGACCGTGAAGTGAAGCGGAGGTTCAGAACACAGGACAGTAGAAAAACACGCACAGGCAACACTCACAGTCTCTCGTAGTTGGGAACCACTGGGCAGGCCCAGATTTTTTCAGCCTGACGTCACAGACAGGGGATCTGCCTTTCTGCAATTTACTGCTGATAGCCGGTTTTCACTCTCAGATGCAGTTTTCCTTGGTGTTTGGGCCCAGCTTGAATAACTCTAGGAGAGTGATTTTGCTGGGCCCTTTTTGGCCCACTCATGAGAGGTTCAGGACACAGGACAGTAGAAAAACATGCACAGGGAACACTCACAGTCTCTTGCAGTTGGGAATCACTGGGCAGGCTCCTCAAGAAGATACTTTCCTCCAAAAAGCACCTAATACTCTTTTTTTTTTTTTTGACCACAACCGTTTGATACTCAGGGGTTACTCCTTGCTAAGTACTCAGAAATTGCCCGTGGCTTGGAGGGACCATACGGGACGCTGGGGGATCAAACCACGGTCTTTCCTTGGCTAGCACTTGCTAGGCAGACACCTTACCTCTAGCACCACCTCGCCGGCCCCACCTAATACTCTTTTACAGATAAATATTTTATTTTTTAAAATTGTTTTAAATATTATTTGGGCCATCCCTGGTGGTATTTAGGCCTCACTACCAGCTCTGTGCTCAGGAATCATTCCTGGCATTACTTGGGGACCACGTGAGATTGAACTTGAGTATTCATGTATAAGACAAGTGCCCTATCCACTGCACAATTGCTCATGTTTCAAAAAAAAGTATATTAAAAGTTCATCTGATTTAACCTATAAATGCTACTATTAATATGGCCTAAGAAATAATCAGTAATATACCCAAAGGTATACACATAAGAATATGTATTGCATTAGCATTTGTTATGAAGAAAAGTTTGAAAGCAATAAAAATGGCCAAACTATTATAATTAAAGTTATATAGATGACACAGGATAACTATGTTAGAAAAACATGCTCCCAGAAAGAAGGAAAAAAAAAAGAAAAACATGCTCCCATTTTCCATTCAAACATTGTAGAGGAAGATGTAGAGATGTGCATGATGTAGATGTAGATTCAGTTGTAATAAAGACGATCCAAATTAAGCAGGGAAATGACTTAAAGGGCTGGAGCATATGTCTTGAGTCCAGGAGCCCTGTGTTTGGTCCCTGAATTAGTAATGACCGGTGTAGGAGGGAATGCATTTTCTCTCTGATGCAACTATGGAGATGATCAGTCCATAGTTTGTCACAGCTCTATTCTACAAAGTCACTCAGGTATCCAGTTCCTTTTCTACTGTTCTGTTGCAGTGCATTGCCCAAGACAGTTCACACTTCAGTTTCAATTCTGGAGAAGTAGCTGCAAGTAACAAAGGCAATGGAGTGACTTCCAGTGGGGCCAAATCTGGAAGTCAGATCCATATCTTTCCACTCACTGACCCAAACCTGGTCACATGTCTACTTGGGACTGCAAAGGAGACTGGGAAGTGCAGTTTATATTTTTTTTAATTATGAACAATCATAACACATTTTCTGCTACTCAAGGGAGGCTGTAAGAGTGGATATCAGAGAACAAACAACACTCTGACTCATCACAGAGCTTTTTTTATTTTTTAAACAACCTATAAAATAGAAAAAGCAGGACACAAAGCAGGCTCTGCAAGACCTGTCTGTGTGTACTTACTGGTAGAATAGTTATTATTTTTTTCTCACCATATAACAGTGGAATTCTTTAGAGCTGAGATTGTGGATAATTTAAATTTTCTTTTCTGTGTGTGCTTTTATTATGTTTCACCAATTTTCTACAGATGAACTTTTTTTTCTTTCTGTAATCAGCAAACTACCTTATGCCCATTCAAGTAAGAAAATCAGAAATGAAGGCAGAGTGTATTGTGTGTCTGTGGCTACTTCTCCTTTCTGTGCTGATTCCCCTTTTGCTGGTGGATTGTTCTTGCTGCCTAAAAGGGATGGTCAGGACTTCTCTGAGTCTCAGATCTGAGGCCAGAAGTAAAAGCCAATGTATTTTTGTGTGACTCAGTCTTGACCAGGAACTCAGGCCAGCCTCAAACACAGTCCTCTCCGTTTGGGGGGTAATGGAGAGCCCCCTTCAACCTGGGGGAGCAGTGGCTGTTGTAGTGATCCAGGAGGAAGGCACTGTCCAACAGAAAGAGTGTCATGGGAGAATGGAGGAAAAACCAGGGAGTAGGGAATGTTTCAAGGGCCTTGCAGTACTGGTGCTTCAGTTTTTAGGAGTTTGAAGCAGGAAGGTATTTACTAAGATCTGCTTCTCACTGAAACCTAGCTTCTTAACTGTTCTGTACCTTAAATTTCTGATCTGTATCTTTTTTTTGTTTTTTTTTTTGTCTTTATTGATCTGTATCTTAAATTTATAAGATAAATTTTCAGAATTTATCTAATTAGTGGTAGTTTGTATCTCTCGACCACTTTCTTGGCTTCTGCTAACTGAAAAATCAAATCTTTTTTCTCAGTTAGGCTTTCTCCTCTCACTTTTGTAGATTTCATATATATGAGATGACACTATTTCTCATCTTTCTCTGCCTAATGTATTTTCAGCATAGTGATTTCATAGTCCATCCATGTTGCCACAGATGTCAAAATTTCCTGCTTCTGTATGAGAGTAATATTTTCACTGTTTTCTTGTTTTAGCTATTATAAATAATGCTGCCATTATGATGTGGGTGTCAGTATCTCTTTAAGTTGTTTAATTTCCTTTGGGGTTGTACCCAGAAGTGGGACTACTAGAACATGTGGTAGCTTTGTTTCTCATGGTTTAGAGGAACAACAATGCTATTTTCCACTGTAGCCACACCAATATTTCTGACTCCTCGAACTACTGGATAGGTCCTCAATTTGGCTTTTAGTCATGACAGTGTCCCCAGAATCAGCAGCATGAAGTCAGCACCTCCTGTGTGCCAGGCATTGTTTAGGATGACTGAAGTTCAAAGCTCAGTTTTGCCTTTTACATTAGAGTGACAGCAGAATGGCACTTTTCTACATTGGCTTTGGTTTCCTTTGACTTTCACCACATGGGGCAGTAAAACATGGGTAGGAATATTCATAGATTTATTGCATTAAGACATGTGAGGTGTTTAGCACTGTGACTGTTGTAGACTAAGATACTAGATTCACTTTCTAGGGTTTTGTTAGCCTGTTACCACAGACTGGATGGTTTCAACACTGTGTATATGTATACTGTCCACTGTCTCATCATTCCAGAGGCTGGAAAATCAAGATTCAAATGCCAGCAGGAGATTTGGCTTCTTCTGAGGATCCACCCCAAAAATCTTATTAAACTTGATGGCCTCTGTAAAGAGTTGTTATCTAAATTCTGAGGATTAGGATTTTCAACCTCTAGGTTTTGGATGGGGAGACAATTGAACCCATAATAAGCACTTACTGCATCTCTAACAGAACACTGGAAACATTGGTGATTATTGCCACCAAGATTCCCATGAGTTTGAACATGTCATGCTGCCCCAGGCTGTCTCCAGTTGTCATGGCACTGATTTGCTGGAAAGGAAACAACTATGTCTTCCTTGCTTGAGCCATAGTGGTGAGATTCCCTGGCTCGATCCCAGACATTCAATGTGCCAACAGTCTTTGGAGTGCTGGCCAGCATCTCTCCTGCAGGGATGTGGCTGTTCAGTTCCTCTCTCATGCTGTGAGTTTGAAAAATAAATTTATTCTACTCATGAATTTTGTGACCGCTCTGTTATGCTTACTATATACTTGGCATAATTCTAAGCACTTTACAAATATTAGTAAATGTGATTTTCCTAACAACCTTGAGAGATCTAGGTCTTTTTTTTAATCTCCTAGGTGAAGAGACCAAAGCACAGAAAAGCTAAATAATTTGCCTAGGATTTTATATGAGTAGTGATCGGGAAAGTTGGGAAGCAAATTCAGGCAGAAGTAAAACAATGATTCTTCCTTGCCTGGGGACCTCAGAACCTGGGGTGGTCTGGATGGCCTCTGTGCATGTCCAGGGCTTGGGCGAAGATTATGGCTTCTTGCTTACTTTGGACACTTCCTAAGTCATTTTTCTGGACATTTCTCACTGAGGAAATGTAAAGGGAAGCACAGCTGTTAGTTTCATTGCAGTAATAGCAAACAGTATGGGGTTTGAACTCTTAACCTTGTGCTTTCCAAGTGCTTTAAGCCACTGAGTCATTATCTGTGTGCCCTGTCCTTGCCCTGCTGGCAGAATTTTGTTTTAAAAGGATATAGAAGCAATGTAGGAGGAATATAAATTTTGGAGTAAAAGAAATGTGAATTTGGATTTCAGATAAGCAGAATGGAAAATATCCATCATGGCTGCTCCCTTCTGCCCATCCTTTACTTCTTTGGTTATATTCTATTATACCATTTCAGGACTGTTGGTTTTATTGAAGTTTCAGGGGACCCCCATCTATTGGCTGGGACCCATAATATGACCCCTCAGATTTGGCTTCAGAAATTCGCCTGAGAGAAGTCTTCCATACACCACAAAAGCACTGAGGGGAGAGTAAATGATCATGCAAGGAGTCTACAGTTAATCCCGTAACAGTATACTTCAGGGGTGGAGAAACCCTGTAACTCCTAGGCCAAGGGAATTCCCTCTATAATATCCCCAATACTTAATGTGCCTATGCAGGGGGAAAAAGAAAAAAAAAACCCACAAAATAATCATCTTTCCACACATTTATTTATTGATTGATCAATTTTTGACACCTTTATTTTGGTTAGATATTGAAGTTGATATCTCCAATTTTATTTTATTTCATTTTATTTTATTTTATCTTATCTTTCTCTTTCTTTTTGCACTCTTACATGATTTGATTTCAGAACCGAGACTATTGTGTGGTGCTTGTCTTTATTGCTGTAGTGTTCACTGGATATTTAATTTGATATTTCTTTCTGTATTGTTGTGGTGTTTCAATTACCTTTTTCATGTCCTCTCTCAAACTGAGGTTGAAAGCCCCTAGAAGGTCTCCGCCCATTTTCAAAGTATTTGACTTCTTCTTTTTAATTTATTTTTTATTTTTTCTTATTTTGTACCCCATACTATCGCTTTTCTTTTCTTCAAACAAAACCACATAACTTGATTTATCTAGTTCCCCCTCTTAAATAGAGGGGGAAACAAGGGAGGGTACCAGGACCAAACAGATATATGACCACTAATAGTAAGCTAGACAAAGAGGGGTCCACCTACTCTAGCAGCCTGGGGGGTGATGGTGGGGTATACAGGTTTCAGAAAGGGAACTGGGATGGGAGGAGGACAAATTTGGTGATGGGTATTCCCCTGTTCAATGGTAATATGTACCTAAAATACTACTATAAAAGATATGTAAGCCATTATGATCACAATAAAAATTAAAAAAAAAAAAAAGAAATTTGCCTGAGAGGCAACAGCAATAGTCTGCTTTTAGGGCAGGATTCTCTGCAATGTTAACTAATGGAGAGATGGAACCAAAAGACACGGTCTTCGACACAGGACTTGTACAGAAACCAGAATCTGTAACTACAGAAACCTGACAGCAACAGCTGTGAGACTGAAGAGCTAGCCACCGAGAATGACTAGGGGGTTGGACAACTGAGTATGCCTGGAGCCTTGAGTTGGTCTTATGTTAAAGTGCTTTGGTGGTAAGGTCTCCCTGTCTTTTAGGCCAAAGGTGTTTATATCCAATTTCTTCCATATTTTGCTGTCCCTACACAAATGTCAATTCACACACACACATTTTTAAAAAAATTTTTTAGTGTATTTCCTATCTCTGGAGAAAAAAAATGGGAGTATACTAAACCTTCAGCTATTGCATTAGTGACTTTATTAGTGATACAATAATTTTCAAGAGTATAACTGCTAATGAACTCTCTCCCCTTCTTTTCTCAACTTTTTAATTTTCTATTATCTTTCTATTTCTTAACTGCTTTCTGTCATCATGAAACAATTGTATTATGATCAGTTATGTTAATAATGTGAAACATTTTATTTCAATAAATAATTAAAAGAAAAAAAAAAGAAATTTGCCTGAGAGGCTATACAATAGAACGGAGAGTTGAAGCCTTTCAGTCCTGAGGCATTACTGATTTAGCATGGTCATTTTGGGTCCTCTGTGTAGGCCAGATTAGAATAGATAACAGTGTGGGCAAATGGAAGGGAAATTTTAGAGATATGGGAATGGAGCAGGGCATAGAGATATAAAGATGACCCTCTTTCAGAGGAGAGCTTGTCCCTCGGATAGAATATACTTGTACCGCATCCACATTCATACAACCAGGCATGTGCTGCTGGCATGTCTCCCCTGCACTAGGACCCTAATCCCAGGCCTCTGAATGTTGGGTACTAACAATTTATGTGCTTTGACTCCAGAAAAATCTTTGGCCAAATAGCTTTCCAGCTGGGTGGGTTAAATCCCCCACCTCCAACAACTGTCTGACAATCACTAACATGAAAAACAGAAGGTCATTCTTCCCCAAGAGATAACCAATAATAACTTTTTGTGTGTGAGGGGTAAGGCCTGATGGTATTGGGAGTGGCCTACCCTCAACATGGTGCTCAGGGAACCATGTGGTATGGGGGGATTAAACCCAGTGAGTCTTCATCTAAAGCATATACTCTAATCCGTTGAACCATATTCCTGGCCCTCATTCCTAGTCTTTTATTTGAGGGAAGGAGGTACATAGTTGGCAGTACTCAAGGCTATTTCTGGCTCTGCACTTAGGTATCACTCCTTTCTATGCTCAGAGAACCACATGTGGTGACAGGAATTGATCAGGGTCAGCTGTGTGCAATGTAAGTGCCTTATCTCCTGTACTCTCTCAGGCCCCTCATTGAACTCCCTAAGTGCCCAGCCTTAGGCTGATCTCCACCTGCAATGACATTCTTGCTTAATTTCCTTCTTTCCCTTCCTTGTCCTGTTTCCTTTTCTTTTATTCTGAGAGTCTCTCTCTATACATCACTTATACAAGAACTCCAAATCTCAAGTGTCAGCTGAATTCTCCAGAAGCAAAGACAGACCTCGGCACAGTACTGTTTTCTACTTTCAGGCCCTATAAGATTTCATTTTATCATGTCTCCTATCCCAGGTTTCTGGGTAATTGATTTCCTTTATAACACACACTTTGATCAAGTTAGCACGTGGCCTTTTTGTTTCTTGCAGCTAAGCAAATCCAAAGGGTGTGAGCTTGGTGAAGTTATTAAATCATTCTCAATCCATTTTAAAATTTTTAATTAATTAAATAATTAAATTGTTTTTGTTTTGTTTTTGGGTCACACCTGGCAGCGTTCAGGGATTATTCCTGGCTCTATGCTCAGAAATTGCTCCTGGCAGGCTCGGGGGATCCTATGGGATGCCGGGATTTGAACCACCATCCTTCTGCATGCAAGGCAAACACCCTACCACCACTCTGGCCCATCTCTCTGGCCCATTAATTTTGGGTTTTGAGCCACACTCGTCAGCACTCAGGGGTTACTCCTGACTCTACACTCAGAAATCACTCCTGGCAGTTTTGAGAGACCATATGGGATGCCAGGGATTGAACCCAGATCGGTCACGTGCAAGGCAAACACCCTACCCACTATGCTATCATTCTGCTCCTCTCTATCCATTCTTAATCTCATTCTGCCTAGAAAATAGTGTCTTTACTCTTAAAGCTCCAGCACTTGCTTTGGCTACTTATTAAGAGAATCCAGATGACAGTTGACTGCCTGACTTCTGACTGGCTTCAAATAATTCCTACTAATAAATTCTAGTTTCTTTTACAATAATCTCTTCCTCCCTTGCTCAAACTAATTCAGATAGGGAAAGCATAAAGAGAAAAATATATCAGAGTGCTGTTTGACTTTCAAAGCACCATAGAAATGTGGGAGTTCAAAGAAGTAGGCATTTTGAGTCCCAATGACACAAGTTCAACTCCGGCCCATTGCTTCTTAAATTATAAGGAACACATGAGTCACCTGAGATCTTGTTAACATGCAGGCTTTTTGTTTCTTCAGGAAGTCTGGATGGAACCAGAGCACTGCTTTTGTCCTCGGAACAGCAAACATTGAGTAGTGAAGCTCTCATCTGTCTTTTGCTTCCACAGTAGTTTACTTCCCCCTTCCCAATCACCAACCTGAATGGTTGTGTCTCCCCTTTCAATTCTATTTTGTGCATCCTGTGAGATATAGTTCCTGCCAACAAGGAGATCTTGGTGGTTGAGGCAGATGGAAAAACTGTCATTTGGAAAGTGTGGTGAGTCATAATGAGAGCTCACTGTAGGGCATGTGGTAGGCTGCATAGTCCTGGGGAGAGGTCTGGAAAGTCTCCTTGGGGACACTCTTGGATAGTACTTGCTGGATAACCTCTGTGTCTTAAGCCTCTGCTCCTTTGAGCAAGAATCGTGTGTTTGGAATCCCAACCTCCTGAAGGCTGGTCCCTGGCCCAGGTGCCTGCCTTCTGGACACAACTATCCACTTCTGAGCCCATGTATCCCTTTGGCATGGCCTTGGTCCATTCAGCTCCCTCCATAGTAGCTCACCTCTTTCTGATCCAGATACTGTTTTGACAGATATCAAGATTTTAATGAGAGGTTCAGGCAGTTCCAAAGAGAATTTTTTCTTTAGTCATTTCCACAACATTTAATACATTTCCTTTTATTATAATCCTGGCCAAGTCCTTGCAAACATTTGCCTTTCCAAACCGAGATTGGTTTTCCTTGTTCATGGCTGATTGCAGCTGGGATAGGCTTTCTCCATCTGTTCATTTTCTCCTTTGCCATTTTCCTTTCTTTGCTTCTCTTCTTACCTTAGGATTGTCTCAGAAAGGCCACTGATGATCTGAGTTGGGGCTAGGGGATCTCCTGCTCTTTGCTGAGTCATTTCCTCTTGCTGTATCTGGGAATTTACACTTATAGAAGAGATGTAACTGGATGGAGAACAGACCCTTGCTTGATAAACCCTTTCTTTAACATATGCTAAGACTCTAGAAGTGCCAGACACTGCTCTAGGTTCCAGGGATGCAGCCGTATCCTGCCTGACAGTCTAGCTAAGTGCGTGACACCTTCCTTATCAATGGAGGTGGGTAATGCATTTGTGTGCAGTGCAGACAGTGTTGTCTTAAACTTCTTACAAACTTAGTTTCACTGTCTTGAGCAGCATGGAAAATGAAAGAATCTGCCTCTAGCAGAAGAGAAAAAATGTAGGAATTGATTCTTTTAACTTAATTCTCAATTCCTATGTTGAATTTTCATAAATGACCAATGCTTGTCAAGGAATTTACATAGGGAAAGCCTGAGATTAACTCTACTACATACCATTTTCTAATGCTAGCTGTTTTTATTTATTTATTTATTTATTTATTTTATTTTGGGGCATTGGTGTGCACCTGTCAGTGCTGAGGAGCTATTCAGATGTTCAGGAGTGATCTCTGGTGGTGCTGCAGAACCATATGCAACGCTAGGGATCTATCTAATAGGTGTCAGCTGCATATAAGTCTAGTGCTTAGCTGTCTGTACTATTTCTTGAGCCCTTAGTTAGTTTATTTCTTAGGAATGATACAGCCAGGCAGAGAGAACACACACTGTGTCTCCTTTTCACAAGTCTTATGTGATAAGCCTCAGCATTTTCTTTCTCATTAACAAATGGAATAGGGACTTATAATAGACCAAGCTGATCTGGTGGAGGCCATCATGATGTTCTCCCCCATCTTGGTACCATCAGCAAATTTCAGAATTTGGCAAAACATTTATTCAGAGAAGAGTCACCTTCTGGGATTCTGCATACTAGAGCTCTAGAATGAACTTTTTTAGAGTGTCTATTGTAATTTTGATACCTAAAACTTGCAGTTCTCTTTTAGGGGCCCTTTTGAATGTTACTGATGTTAGAGTAGACAATCCCTGGTGAAGGGGATTGGAAAGAGAGAAGTCAGTCCTAGAAAATACTTTGTTTGAAAGTTCCAAAGAAGATAAGGGAGCAAAAAAGATTTTGCTTCTCCATTTATTTGAAAGCAGACACTATTGTGTTTAATGTCTCTTCATGTGGATTATGTTCCTCAGTGTATTACAGGCAATGGTTGAACTTAAATGGAAGATAGATTTACTGATCTGCTTAATTCTGTTGTTTACAAACTAGTGAATCCTTCTCCCACTTGCAGCCATAGTTACTTTGTGATGAATTCTTTTCAGAAACATTAAACCAAAGTTCAGAAGCAACTCAGATGAAGTGATAATACTGATTTGACTATTAAAATAGCTAATTTATGACTTTTTGGGGACTTGACCAGAAATGCTTAGGAATCACTCCTGGTTCTATACTGAGGTATCACTACTGGTGAGAACCAGGGGAACATATGGGGTACTGAGAATTGAATTCTGGCAGGCTACATGGAAGAAAAGTGCCTTACCCCTTTTGTGGCCTCAGCATTTTAATGTTTTTTTATTATTTTTTTTTGTGGGGGAGGAGGGTCATGCCTGGCACCGCTCAGGGGTTACTCCTGGCTCTGCACTCAGAAATCGCTCCTGGCAGGCTCAGGGGACCATCTGAGATGCCAGGATTTGAACCACTGTTCGTCCTGAATTGGCTGCGTGCAAGACACACACCCTACTGCTGTGCTATCTCTCCAACCTCAGCTTTTTAATTTTTAAGTGTCACTGAATAAAAGCTATAGGTTTGATCCAGTAACTTTAAACTGTTGGGCAGTTTTTATTTTTAGTAATCTGAGAAATCAAAAAGTGAAGGTTAATTTTCTTGTTCTGTCATTAGTGTATGTTTATGTTAAGGAGTTAATACATTGTGTTTATTTGCTTTAAGATATATTTTTATTTAGCCAATTTGAGAGGGAACGGAGAGAGATGGGAAATAAAAGAGAATTCCATAAATAAAGGGAACTTTGCACCCCAAGTTGGGATGCAGACAACTCTGAAATAAACTGCCAAGAAAAAAGGCTTTTTTTTTCTTTTCAGAAATACATTTGAAAAGCTGCTAGCTTAAATATAGAGGACTAAAATGAAATTTAAATGATAGAAACAATATTACAATGGATGTCTCAGAAATAAGGATCATATGGGATTTTAAGACAATTATATGCCCCAAATTGAATAAACTGGAAAAAATGGATTAGTTCCTAGAAATATCTAATCTACAAAATTTAAACCAAGAAGAAAGAGCAGGCCAGGAGATGGTTCAAAGGAATGGAGCACATGATTTGCAATGATGAAAGTCTGTTCGATTCCTGGCACAGCATGGCTCCCTAAGCACTACCAAGAGTGACCAGCTAAGTACTGAGCTGGTGTGCATAAAAACTGAGGAAAAAAGAAGAAATAAAATAGAATATAATACTAGTAGCAATAGAATAGAATAGAATAATAGTAAATAAGCCCCCCAAAATTGAAAAATTCCGCAGGAAGAAAAGCTAGACCAGAACCATATGGCTTTATGTGTGAATTATGTCAAATTTGCAAGAAAGAATTAGTATCAAGTCTTAACTTCTTACAAAAATTAGAACAGAAAATACTCCCAAAGTCATTTTATGATGCCAACATTACCTTGATAACAAAGTTGAAGAAATCATAAAAACTATTGGCTAATGTTCCTGATGAAATAATTTACATGTATAAATATTCTATAAAATACTGGCAAACTGAATAGTTCATTAAAGAAATTATGTATCATGACCAAGTGTGATTTATTTCATGGAGGCAAGAATAGTTCAACACATGCAGAGCGATCTGTGAGTCACCTTAATCTAGTGGAAGATTTAAGAAAGGGCTTTTTAAAAAAACAGGAGGGATATATGGGACATTGGTGATGGGAATGTTGCACTGGTGATGGGGGGTGTCATCTTATATGACTGAAACCCAACCACAGTCATGTTTGTAACCAAGGTGTTTAAATAAAAAAATATTTTAAAAAAATGAGACAAAAATATTGAAGTGTAAGCAAACATGTAATCATTAAACAGAAATATTTTTCATGAGCACTATAGTGAAAATTCATTTAAATAAAATATATATTATAAATATTCATTAAAAATACAAAACAGGTGATAATTAAAAATTGCAAATCATAGTATGATAGAGTTAATGTCCACAATACATAAAGACCACATATACTCAATGGAAAAAATCTCAAAGAGTTAGGTAAACAATGGACAGAGAGACCAGAGCTATAGTATAGAGGGTAGGGCACTTGCCTTGCATGCTACCAACCTGGTTTCTATCCCCAGCATCCCTTTTGGTTCCTCATACAAGCACTGCCATGAGAAATTCCTGAATGCAGATTCAAGATTAATCCCAGAGCATGACTGGATATGGTCCCTCAAAAGGCAAAAAAGGGGGGGGGTTGTCTGAACAGAAATATTTCCAAAGAAGATATACAAATGCCCAATAAGATAATTAGATATCACATGTAAGAAATTAAAGATCAATCCATATCTTACACCTTCACAAAATTCAATTCAAAGTAGATGAAAGACTTGAATCCATAAAGTTCATTGAGTAATACATGGACAGAATACCCCAAGACTTAGATTTCAAGAGTCTTCAATGATAGGATGCCAATGGTAAGGGTTATAGAGAAAAATCCGAATAAATGGGACTACATGAAATAAAAAGGTTTCTGTATGGCAAAAGAAACATGGGATAAAATTAAAAGACAGCTGAGTGGAAGAAAATATTTGCACTAAACACATCAGATAAAGTGTTGATATCTAGGATATACAAAATACTCACAAAGATTAACCCTACAGAACCTAAAAAAATGCAAAATGGGGAGAGGAAATGAACAGACACTTTGCTGAAGAAGACCAACAGATAGCCAACAGGCACAAGAAAAAAATGCTCATCATCACTTATATTAGGGAAATCCAAATCAAGACAACAGTGAGATATCATTTTACACAAGCGAGGATGGCACATATTAAAAATATTGGGAATAATTTGTGTTGGTGGAGATGTGGTCAGAAAAGAACTCTCATCTACTGCTGGTGGGAATGCTGCCTGGTCCAACCCCTATGGAAAACAGTATTGAGAGTTCTCAATAAACTCAGAATTGATCTGCTATCTGACCCAGCAATCCCTCCTTTCCTGGTTTTTATCTCCAGGGCAGAAAAACACAGATCCAGAAGAATGTATGCACACTGCTATTCATTGCAGCACTCAGTATAATAGCTAAGAGTTGGAAACAACGTAGATGTCCAACAACAAATGAGTGGATCATGAACATGTGGTAGATATAAAACAGTGGACTACTACAAAGCTGTAAGGAAAGATGTAATCATGCAATTTGCTGCATATGAGCGGAACTGGAAGATATTATGTTAAGTGAAGTAAGCCAGAATAGTGATAACTACAGAGTAATATCACTTACATGTGGTATTTGGAATAACTCCATAAAGAAATACAGTGATAAATGGGAATTGTTTCAAACACTCTAGGCCCCAGATTATAGTGAGAAAAAAAGGAAATTGAGTGGAGGAAGAGAAACACAAATATGAAAGGATGGGGGACAGGGGCCAAGAGGTCTTAGGTGCAATGGTGGTGTTAAGAAAGGACAGAGCTAAATATCTAAGCCAGAGTCAACAACAATAAAATCACGAGGGGCTGGAGTGGTGGCACAAGGGGTAAGGCATCTGCCTTGGCTGCACTAGCCTAGGATGAACCTCAGTTCAATCCCCCGGCATCCCATATGGTCCCCCAAGCCAGGAGCGATTTCTGAGCACATAGCCAGAAGTAACTCCTGAGCATCATCGTGTGTGGCCTTAAAACCGGAAAAAAAAATCATGAGGCCTAAACTTTAACAACAAAAATTTAAAATGGGTCAATTACGTTGGCAGACTGGGGTACAGGGGATGGTGGCATTGGGATGCACTGTAGGAACATTGGTGGGAGGAGGTCAATACTGGTGGTAGGACTGGCCCTGAAACATTGTATGTCAGAAACCCATAAAGAACTTTGAAAGTTACAATGGTTTCATTTTTTAAAAAAATCAGAAAAAATACAACTAAATAAATGTCCAAATAGTAGATGAAATCATTAGTCATCAGAGAAATATAAATCCTAAGTATATTGAAATATTACCTAGCACCTATTGGCCTGTTAACAAGTGTTGACCAGGATATGGAGAAAACAGGGACTTTTGTGCAGCTGATGGAAATGTAAATTGGTGTGGTTTCTTTCTTTCTTTTTTTTTTTTTTTGGTTTTTGGGCCACACCCAGCGTTGCTCAGGGGTTACTCCTGGCTGTCTGCTCAGAAATAGCTCCTGGCAGGCACGGGGGACCATATGGGACACCGGGATTCGAACCAACCACCTTTGGTCCTGGATCGGCTGCTTGCAAGGCAAACGCCGCTGTGCTATCTCTCCGGGCCCAATTGTTGTGGTTTCTAAAGAAAACAGTATTGAACTTACTCAAAATCATGTTTCAAAGAAAGAACTACTATATGATCCAGCAATTCTACCTCTGGATATATTTTCAAAGGAATTGAAATCAGGATCTCAAAAAAGATATCTGCAGGTTTATTTATAATAACCAAAGTGTAGAACAACTTAAATGTCTGTTGAAAAGAATGGATAGGGGCCAGCGCGATGGCGCTAGAGGTAAGCGCTAGCCTTGGTCAGGCCGCGGTTCGGTCCCCAGGCGTCCCATATGGTTCCCCAAGCCAGGACCGACTTCTGAGCGCATAGCCAGGAGTAACCCCTGAGCGTCACCGGGTGTGGCCCAAAAACCAAAAAAAAAAAAAAAAAAAAAAAAGGAATGGAAAAAGAAGATAAAGTATATGCAAACATACATACATGTACTTGAATACCCTTATAAGGGCAGGGTCAGGAGCTTATCTCCAAATAGCTACTAATGAGCAATAGTTGACACTGACTTATTTATTACAAAACAAATGTCTCATGACTATGTGTACCATGTTTAATTGATATCTTTCCCCAGAATTATATCTTTCATGAATAATAGAATATTTTTGTTGGACAGTTCTGGTTTTGTTAGCCAAGCCATAAGATTATCTAAATGAATGTAATTAGCTTTCTGCATTTTGATAATAATTACAGGCCAGTAAGTGCACTCACTATTGTCCCTACTAAAGAAATGACTGGACCAATTAAGCACATTCACCTTTTCATAATGGGGAATACCATCCTAATTCTATGAGAGAGATTAATTTTCTAATTAAATTTCTATAACTACTTATATTAATAATCTAAAAATTGGGAAAATTTCTTTCCAGTCTTCTATGACAGACTGGCCTTTTGTTTTTAATCTTTTTGTTTGTTTGTTTTTGGGTCATACCCAGTGGCGCTCAGGAGTTACTCCTGGCTCTGCACTCAGAAATCACTCCCGGCAGGCTCGGGACTCTATGGGATGCTGGGGATCAAACCTGGGTCCGTACCACGTGCAAGGCAAGCCCTTCTGCTGTGCTATCACTTCAGCTCTTTGTTTTTATTTTTTGTTTGGGGGAGAGTTCAGCAATGCTCAGGATTACACCTTGCTCTGTGCTCTGGAATCATTCCTGACAGTGCTCAGGGGACCATACGAGATGCTGGGGACTAAAATCTGGTTCTCTGCATGCAAGGCAAGTGTCCTACCTACTGTACTATTTTGCTCTGGCTCCTTTGCTTGTGTTTTAAATTGTATCCAGTAGCTTGGTAGAGGCTGGGGCCGGAGAGATAGCATGGAGGCAAGGAGTTTGCCTTGCATGCAGAAGGATGGTGGTTCAAATCCCTGCATCCCATATGGTCTCCCCAGCCTGCTAGGAGCGATTTCTGAGCATAGAGCTAAGAGTAACCCCTGAGTGGCACCAGGTGTGACTCAAAAACCAAAAACTAAACCAAACAAACAAACAAACAAACAAAAAGGCCAGGACTGAGGATATGTGGCAACTTTCCTTGTATCTTTTGCTATTAATGATGTCAATTTAATTAAAATACCCTCTATCTAAAATGTTCCCTTTAACTTAATGAAAATGTTTTAGTGTGACTCAGGGATAATATCAAATAAAGAATACTCAACACATCTCACATCCTTTAGGTTAGATGTTTTGAAAATTCAATATGGTGAGAGAAAATAGCAGACTAAGTTTGTGAATCCTTTACTAAAGTCAGACAATGCTATAGATTGTTTTAAAATATTGTTTTTTGTTTTTTTTTTTTGGGCCATACCCTTTAATGCTCAGGAGTTCTGCCTGGCTCTGCACTCAAGAATTACTCCTGGTGGTGTTCAAGGAACCATATGGGGTTTTGGGGATCAAACTGGCTCAGTAGCATGCAAAGCAAATATTCTACCCACTGTACTATCACTCTTTTAGACAGCTTTTTTTTTGTCTTTTAAACAGCTATTCAAGAACATATGCTTGTAAAACTCTCCCTATATGTTTAATTGGTAACAGTGTTTTTGCCAGCTTATTAATGTAGAGGAAATATGCCATTAGCACAAATTTGTAAATTATGTGATCACAAGGCTTAAGATAATTAGAAGAAAATCACAGATTAAAATAAATAAATAAATAAATAAGCACACTCAAAGAAGAAACGATAACTATAAGAAGTGATAGGCATTCTAATTAGCTTGATTGTGGTGATCATTTCACAATGGCTATGCATATTTATATGTCAAATTGTACACTTTAAATGTAAACCATTTTAATTTGTCAATTATACTTCAATAGAGTTATTTTAAAAAGAGCTAATGTACTTAAGTAATTTTTTCCTTCCCAAATCTGGAGCCATTTTGAGGGCAAACAGAATGAGAGCTTTAGGAAAGGTTTCAGAGCAGGGTCAAAGAAAGAAGACAATATCCTTGTTTGATGTGGGAAGGGTCCCCCATCCTCAGGAGGGGTTGGGGTGCTCTTTGATGCCAATAAGTTATATTTGGGTGCTTCTGGCTTAGACACAGCAAGGAGAGGGTCTGCCTGAAAGCTGATGGCGAATGCAGACAATGCTCCAATCCCTGTGGAAAATGATTGCACTCATCTCCCTAAATTCTGTGTTTCTCCATATTTATATGTGCTGTTACTCAGTGAATACCTGATTAAGGAATGCAGCTGCCAAATGAATACATTTGTCGCTCATCAAATGGCACCATAAAGCCAGCAATGATGGGACTTATTAAAAACCTTCTTTCATTCAGTAAAAAAAATCTCCCACATGTCCCAGCCAGTTTCAATATCACCGCTAATGAAATGGGTAACCAATACACAAAGAGATGTATTCAAGAGCAAATTAACTGCCGCAGGAATATGCATCATAAAGATTGCAGCCTGGAAAATAAATAGACACTGTATTGGGCAAATTGGCCTCATGTTTAAGTGTTGATGGGTTGGAAATAATGGTTTATCTTCTTGATAGAAGCAAGCAGCATGGGATCCAGGGAGGCAGATATTAGCAGGGAAAATCAAGCCAAGGGCCTTCTCATTTGCTCAAACTGGGAAGGAAACAAGAGAAGGGAGAACATTTGTTCAGTGTCATTTCTTTGCTGGCCTATGTCTTAGGTCTTCTGGGGCCCAAGATGCTGAGAACCTTATATTTTTGGCCTCACTTACTTGTGATCACATAATTAAATTACACAAAAAATTTTCTTTCTTTGTCTACACTCTATTTGGTTCTCTATAAAGAATAAAGCTTTCCTAAATCAATCTCCAGATATTTCTAAATTTCCTTGTAACTTTGCTCGTGATCTCAAGAAAAAAAAAAAAAAAAAAGGAAAAACAATGATTTCCCTTTGTTTCTTTTGCTCCAGGTTCTTGTGCTATTTCATTGATTACTCTGCCTTTGTTCATCTCCGGTCACTTCTAACCTATGGCCAGCAGCCACCTAGTAATGGTGCAGGGGTAGTAGTGGTGGGCCTCTGTGTTGGTCCACATTCTCCAGGTTTTTCAGTATTTTCAAGGTGGTAAAAATGCTCAAACTCAGATTGAAAAGTAGAAGAGAGAGAAACTCAGCCTAAGGTGATAGTTCAGTGAGCAGGTAGGGCACTCACCTTGCATGCAGCTGACCAGGGTTCAATTCCTAACATTCCATAGGGCCCCCTGACCTCTGCCAGGAATAATTCCCGAGCATTGCTGGTGTGCCCCCAAACAAAAAAAATAAACAAATAAAAGAGAGGGAAACTTCTAAGCCAAGGAGGACCTTAGTGTAGGACTGTTAAGCATGGCTCATTTTGTGTTGTTTTATTTTTAAATAAGAAAATTTGTGTTGCTTATAAAAGTATTAGACAATTTCCTTTTGTTTCCCAGGGATGTTTTGTTAATTTAAGGCTTGTTTGCATTGCTGAAATAAAATTAACATTTTGCTTTCCCACTTAAGTTGGTGGGGACTATGCATATATTTAAGACCTTTTTATCCAGGTATTGTCAGTTTTCTCAGTCTCCTGTGAATATAAGACTTGGGGCAGAATTGACAGTCTTGGGAAACTATAAACTCCCCTAGTCTCAGAGAGAGCCCAAGCAATTTTCAGGAATGTTTAAAATATAGCATGGGGACAGCTAAAATGTAGCTGCTCACAGCTTCCTGTTTGACTGTAGTCTGAGTGGCCTTACTGAACATGGCTCCTTCTCTAAGACTCAAGAGGGCTTTCTTGTTCCTCCACAGGTCAGGTTAGAGGAAGATACAGACACACAGGCTGCCCAGCCAAGACAGTCACTATGACTGGGTCACATGATCCTGGACATGCCACTGAACTTCCCTGAGTTCCCATGGCCTTACAGGAGAGTGACAGTGGTAATAATTTGCCTCAAAGAGCACTTGGGAGGAACTGGTGACCTAATGGGCAGCGTTCCTGAAATGCAGATCCCAAACATCAGTCATGCCTCTGGCCTGATCACTGCCTTTCTCCTTTCAAAAAGAGGGGTTTCTTTGAAAGGAAGCTCTCAGCAGCTGTGGGTATGGGGACTGAATGGGCTGATTCAATCTGCTCAAAGACCCCAAAGAGACCAAAGCCAGAGCCCCAATGCTGAAACATACACCCCTACCTACACATGCTCAGATGGCATTTTTGTTGTGATGTTTATTAATCTTTTATTATGTATGGATATGAATCTTATTCTATCTCATTAGTTTTAGTTTGATTTGCTTCATGATGATTTCCCAAGAAAGGCATGTGAAGTGTTTGGGCTTTTCCCCTGCCCCATCCCAGGATAACTGACTAGTAAATTTCTATACCTCAAATTCAAATTCATTTTTGATGTCTCAGACTGGCCTCTCCCAAAGCAGGCAAGGGAGTGAAGGCAGGTGGCTTTTCTGGAGTGAAGGGAGTGGGGCAGGGACACAGGAAGGTCTAGGGGGCCTGATTGGGAAGGTTTCTGTTCTCTCTCTAGCCCCTGGATGCAACTTCTGAATTACTTAGTTCAACCTGGAGTTCATGAAATAATAAAATTAGTTCTTGCCTTTGAAGAGCTCTCAGCCTAGGAAAGGTGAACTGTACTCCAGAATAACACAAATCCTAAGGGTAAAGTGACATTCCTTTGTTTCTCAAGCCCCATTCTTTTACTTCCTAAGCATGCATTTAGACAGAATTTCTCAGATTCCCTTGCAGCTAGATTATGTGACTGAGTACTGACCAATGAAATGCAGATAGAATTGAAGCCCCTGGAGTCCAGAATGGCCTACAAAGATCTATGAAATTCCAGCCCTCTTTTTTCCATGCACTTGAGATATCAAGAGACAGGCAAGCAATTAGAGAAGAAGGTGGCATCAAGAAGGAAGAATTGAAGCTCACCACAGAGTGGTGAATGCAGTTAGGGAAATAACTACACTAACAACTATCATGACAGTCTTAGTAAGTGACAGAAGTAGAATGCCTGTCTCGAATACAGGCAGGGTTTGGGAAGGAGGGAGGGGGGCATTGGTGGTGGGAATGTTGCACTGGTGACATGGGGTATTCTGTTTATGACTGAAACCCAACTACCATCATGTTTGTAATTGTGGTGCTTAAATAAAGATTTTATATAAAAAAAAAAGAAGGAAGGACTGGGGTCTCTAAATAATTTTACAGAGCAGAGATGTCTGTTTCTCCTATTGACTTGTATTCTGTAATGAGAGAAATGAATGTTATGGTGTTATAACACTGAAATTTTAGGGTTGCTTGTTATAGCCATTAGCCTACTCTGACTGATCCAGTGCCCTTAGGGGCAGTGTGGTACAGGAGGCCTCAGGAATTCCTGAGCTTCTTTAGAGGAAGTCACTCTGCTGGCAACGGCTGGCCTTTAGCTCTGAGCCCACTGAGAAAACTGCAGCTCTGTCCTACATGAGAAGTGTGGAGCTGGGGAATTGAAACTGTCTGCTTCCACATTTATTAAATTAATCACAGTTAAATGGAGTTTGTGATGCCCTCAAGGTGGCTAAGAAGAATTTCAGGCAGGAATTATCCTCCCGGATTGTGGCTGAGAGTTGTATTTTTCATCCTCCAAGAATTTGCAGTGTGATGCATCTCTGTGGGGTAGGCAGACTTTTTCCTTTAGGGACAGTTAAAGATTGTGAGTTGCTTTTGGCAAATGGTTCTCTGAGAGTCACTTTACTTGCTGGGAACAGATTGATAGTAAGACTGAACTGTACAAGGCAGGCAAAGACCACTGAGCCTCATGCTCCATGGTAATCTCTGTCTTGCCCTAGGATATGCGATGGACGGTGTGTATTCTCCACCTTGTGCACATCTGGCACAGAAGGAAAAGCAGAGTTGGTCAATCTCACATCATCTGGGACCCTTTCAGGCCTGTCTGAGGTGATCAGGAATTAGCAGCTTTGCTAAATGCTTCTATCTTCCACTTTTTCCCCCCAAGGTGTAAAAGAAAGTTTATTTGACTAGTCAAGGTCCAAGTATCATCCAACCAAAGGAGTCTTGACAAAGACCCCGAGTTAAATCTGCGAGCAGTTTATATAGAGTTTACAGGCTTCAACAACTCAAGCATTTCATTGGTTAATACAATAATCCAAGCATTTCATCCACTTGAACATGTGGTGTACCCTAAGACCCACCCATATCTGGGAGGGGTCTTGGGAACCGGATAATAGGTGTAACTACCTGCAAGACCTCCCATTTCTGGGAGGGGTCTGGAAAAGGATAGATAAACCTCTGAGCCAGGGGATTCGGGCGCCTTTTGCCGTTTCTCTCTTGGCCCGGCTTGGCTTCCTGGCTTTTGGATCTTTGGGCCGCATGGAGCCCAAAGGGAAGATGGCTAACAGGAGATAAGATGCAGGGCTAGCAAAATATTGCTGAATGCAGAGCCATGTGGGCTGGATGGCATCATCCACCATCCAGCCCCTTCGTTAATTATTTAATGCAACATCTGGCGCTCCGAACTTTGACCTTAATCCTGGACCCAATAAACCAGCAACAATGGTAACATTTCTGCTTTTCAGTTTAATTTTGGCTCTTGTCGGGTGCACTGAGCCCAAAACCCTGGGCCACATGCAACCATTTTTAAAAATGGCCGACACCCCATCTGGGGGTTCAAAGGCCATTAAAACAAGAGAGGTGAAAGCTTGCACCACCTCTGGCCAAGGCCCAGAACTAAAACTTTGTTACAAAAACCAAAAACCTCGGCCTCTTCAAAAACTTATTAAAAGTCTAAATTGGAAACGGAGGAGAAAAAAGACTGTATTTAAAGTGGACTGATTTTCTAAAAATGACCTTTGGCTTGAATTTGGATTTCGACTTTGGAAATTTCGAACTGAACTTTTAGTTTAAATCACTTGAAACTCTGAACATCCATAAGCTGCTTCCAAAGTGCGCCCGGAGGGAAAAATAAGGCAGCGGTGAAGCCCCTCCAGTATCAGAAAAGTGGCCGAAAACTTGCTTGCAAAGTGCGCCCAAAGAAAAAAAAAAGCTGCGAAAAGCTCCAAGCGGCTGGGCTGGGCTGGGCTCGGCTGGGATCGGCTTGGCTGGGCTCAGCTTTGCCCGGAAAAGCGAAAAACCTGGAATCCACGCTCCAGATCACAAACCGGCAGCGGAGCCTGAAACTATGGAAGGAAGCCACGTGGTAAAATCAGCGTGGGACAATACAACATCTGAACTTTAAAAGTTTAAAAAAGCCACGTGGTGAGATCAGCGTGGGACAAATTAATCATCTGAACTATGGTTTTAGGTGTAGAAAATTAGTGGGTCGTTATATTTTACTCATACTTGGTGATGGGATAAGTTTTACTTAGTTAATAGTTAAAAAATAAAAATAAAAGGGAAGTAATTCAGTTTAGCTCATTTAAACATCTAATTTCTAACCACCTGCATCTTTGTCTTAGTCATTTTCTTTATGATTTAAATGTGTTTTGTTGTCTTTCAAAGTTAATATTTTCAATTGCAAAATGTTTTACTGTGTATTTTAATGTACTTAGCCTGTTTTTAAAATGTATGTTATGCATGTATGCTGAAGTACTTGTGTATAGGAAAAATATAGGAACAGTGAAGTTCCCCCAATATAGTTTAAAAATATAGGAACATGAAAGTTCCGAAATAGTGCTTGGTAAAAAAGCATTAATAGAATTTTAGGTTACAGGTGTAAAGTATATTTTGCAAATGATATGTTTTTGAAAAGGGCTGGTATATTAATTTTCACTTTATTACGTTGGCGCATGAAAATATTTAAAAAAGGGGGAAATGTGGTGTACCCTAAGACCCACCCATATCTGGGAGGGGTCTTGGGAACCGGATAATAGGTGTAACTACCTGCAAGACCTCCCATTTCTGGGAGGGGTCTGGAAAAGGATAGATAAACCTCTGAGCCAGGGGATTCGGGCGCCTTTTGCCGTTTCTCTCTTGGCCCGGCTTGGCTTCCTGGCTTTTGGATCTTTGGGCCGCATGGAGCCCAAAGGGAAGATGGCTAACAGGAGATAAGATGCAGGGCTAGCAAAATATTGCTGAATGCAGAGCCATGTGGGCTGGATGGCATCATCCACCATCCAGCCCCTTCGTTAATTATTTAATGCAACAGAACAGAATTCACATCAGGAATCACATCATACTCAGCGTTGATGTCTCAACTTATTGCTGACTCAACTTTGTGTCAGGGGTCCTTGTCTGGTGAAACATTCAGACCCACCTAGTTCCTCTATTTTAGAACAGGAAGGTCTTACCCTTTACAGGGTACATTTTGCAGTTTTATCTTTGGTTAACACCCTCTGCCTATGGGGAAGTTATAGAGTGGAAAAATATTTTACAGTAGCTTTACTGGGGGCTTGGGACCACCTTGGGCCAAGTCCCAGGGACCGTTGGTTCTCACACTACCCCTAGAGTGGCCAGAGTGATAGTACAGTGGGTAGGGGATTTACCCTGTATGTGGCCAACCAGGGACCAGTCCTGGCTCTATCTCTGGCATCCCACATGGTCCCCTGAAACTACCAGGAGTGACCTCTGAGTGTTACTTCCTTGTGATGCTTTACTATTGTTCTTGAAGTTAGAAAAAATACATGTTTAAATTGGGGACATCACAGTTACACTTTCTCAAGTTATTTTGGGTGGGGGATTGAGGGATAGCACAGTGGTAGGGGTTTGCTTTGTATGCAGCCGACTCAGGACTGATGGTGGTTCAAATCCCAAGTGGTCCCCCAGGCCTGCCAAGGAGCAATTTCTGAGTGCAGAGCCAGGAGTGACCCCTTGAGCGCTGCCGAGTGTGACCTGTTCCCCCAAATGTTATTGTGGATAAGTCAAGACAAAAATATAACATTTTAGGGGCAGTTTCTTTTCTTTTTTTTTTTTTTCTTTTTGGTTTTTGAGCCACACCTGATGGGACTCAGGGGTTGCTCCTGGTGCTGCACTCTATCTTCCACTTCCATCTATCCCACCAGTAGGGTTGCCAGTCTTCAGAAAGCATTTGTAATTAATAAACATTCATATTTTCTCAGCCTCCCCAAAATATTTAAATGTCAAGCGGGGAAGGTTCCTGGTATGTAGAACACACACAGCATAGAACTCTACCAGAGAAACATGTAAAGCTTTTGCAGATGTTTCTGTGGGATGAAAAATATCAGCACTTGCAGGTATCATGAGGGTTTTTAATACATTCTAGGTCTTCTCCTCCATGGATTCCTGAATACTTTGGCAATGAGCCAGTGAAATAGTTCTTAGTGCCCTTCTGAGTGATCTAAGTGATCTTGGGAAAGTCAGAGGTGAATTTTCTAGATGTAGTATCACTCAGCAGACCCAGATATTCACACTATCTGAGGGATATTCCTGGAATTTGTATGATTCCAGCATCAATAGGAAGAGGATCCAGAGACATAACAGGTGGCAATTCACTTGCCATGCAAGCAGCCTACTTAGTTTCAATTTCCAGCACCTCATATGGTCCTGAATCTTTCAGGAGTGATCTTTGAGCACAGAGCCAGGAGTAAGCCTGGGCACCATCAAATATGGTCCTTAAAGGACAAAATTTTTTTTAAACCAAACTAAAACAAAAAAAGTCAGTAGGAAGAATCATATCCAAGTGCAGAATAGTGAATAAAGGGGCTCTGGATTAGCCTCTTGAGTTTGTCATTGAGGACAAGCTCTCATATTTTACCAGGGCATTCTACCCTTTTGATTGGCTGGTTGTGAAGAACAGAGGCAGGTTCTGTTCTGTGAACCATTTGTACATTTTATCAAGGCATATTTTTCAGAACAGAAAATATTACATTGGAGCAAAGATCACCATGGGAGGGAAAAGGAGTTTTGGAAAATGCAGTCTTGGTAATGGCTTACTCTCTGATTTAAATGCTCACTAGTGTGATATCTAATAACTTATTCACTTTGAAAACATTTATAGAGTATTTCCAATGTATGAGGCACTAGGAGAAATGAAAACATAAATAAGCCCTATTCTCAGAGGAGTTGTCAATGATAGTAGGGAATAATTTATAGGATGCTGTAGATTTCACAAGGAGGTTTTTATTTTTTGTGTGTGTGACCATTGTAATGCTATTGATCACAAGCATTATTCACTCAATATTTTTTCCTGAACATATCAAGAAATTGAAACTCAGGGGGATTAAGTAGTTTATTTCACATAGTTTATCACTGAGGACACTGAATTTGAACTTTGATCGTCTTTCTAAACTTTCTTTTCTAGCTTAGGATACAGACACCTATGTAAGTGATAGAGAGATCATAGAAATTCTAGAGAAAGAGGGGAGTGCTACTAAGAGTGTTCACTAATTATGAACCATTGAGAATAAGGTGTGGTAATGGAACAAGTTCACACTCTCTCTGTATTCCTTCCTGTATAAATGCTCCATATAAGTCTGATTGGCTACTTCCAAATTTAAAGTCCTCCACTGACTGCTTTTGCCTCTGTGGCAAAATTGGTCTTGGACACAGAATGTTTATGGGTTATATGACTTTTTTCTAACAGTGGTTCCCCAGTGACAGCATGGAGGGGAAAGATCGTTGATTAATTCAGGATTGCACTATTGCCTATTGATGTTACAGAGAGATGAGAAGTAAGGCACGATAGTAATGATAGATGATAGAATCCAAGCAATCAGAGGAGGGCAGGCAAGGCAGGAGGCATTTGTAGATGGAAAGAGGCAAGATTAATACACTGGAGGGTCTGATGAGATTGAAGAACGGTTGCAATCAGTGGAATGCTTGGGCATTCAAGCTGAACAGAGAGGAGGCTTCAGGGGAAATGCAGTGCATGGTTTAGTAATTGTGGAGGACATAGCTCAGGTGAAAGTAAAGTCCAGGGAGTGACCATTCTGGTGGGTTATTGGCCCCTTTCCAAATATGTCAATATCTTAACTCAAGGAGGCCTTGAGCCAAGGAATTCAGGTGGTCTTTAGAATCTTGTAAAACAGATTCTCTTATAAAGCCCCCAGAAGAAACAGAGCTATTTTATTTTATGGAAGTCCACGCATCCACCCACCCACCCACCCACCCACCCACCCATCCATCCATACAATCATTCATTCACTCAACAAATACTACTTGAGTATCTATTGTATACTTAGCTCTATCCCAGGGCCACTTCAATGAACAAGACAGATATTTTGTTCTCAGGAGCTTCTAATCAGTGTGGAAGGCAGAATACGGTAAAGTAATGGACTAGATTACCAACTTAATTTCAGATTGTGATAAACATTGTGAAGATAATAAAACAGGTCTCCTTCATAAAGCAGAATACACGAAGTATTCCTTCTGTACTTAATAGCAGAAACATGAAAACTTATGAGAAATAAATATTCTCAGGACCTGCACCAGATATATTGAATGATAAACTCTGAAAGTCTGTATTTTTAGTATTATAAGTACAATATTTATATGCCCTCAGGCAACAGAAATGAAAGCTGGGCCTTCATGAGAGATAGTACAGGGGTTAGGATGTATACTTTCCGTGATTTCAGTGCATGGTCCTCTAGCACTGTTGGGTGTAGCTTTGGAGTCCTCCAGAGCACTGCTGGGATATCTGAGATAATCTCTGACATTGAAGAAATTATGCAACACCTCTTCTTCCTTGAACTGTTGCATTGAAGCACAGGTCTGTTGGGCTAAGGGTTGCTGGAAGGGACTCTGAGACCTCAGAGCACTTTTTGAGACACCCCCCAACACAAGAACCTACACTGCCACAGAAAAGAACTGAACTTCCAAGGTGTAAGGGGAGTCTGCTTTGTAGCTCAAATTGCAGAGAATGTCAATGTATTTATTTCCTCTGGCAGAGTCAACATCTCAGGGTAGATGTCTTAATGACAAGTGCAATCTAGCCAGACAAATCAGAGGTGTGTTTTCTGGGTAGAGAAAAGAGCAAGTGGAAAGGTGCTGAGGGGGAAACAATTGTGATTCTGACTGTAAGGAACAGAAAAAGGAAGACCAGTAGAGCTGAAGCTTGGGGTAAAATCTTGCAAATTAAGAATAAAAGACAGTTTTAGAAACATGCAGACTCCTCTTTGGAAATTCATTTTCTTTATATGGAGTGAAGAGGCTTTGTCCTTATACTTTGGAAAATATATTTTGGGATTTTAAAAGTCAAATGAGGGCCAAGGAGATAATAGTAGGATTGGGCACATGCAAGGCAGATTCATGCCTACCATGTGGCACTTCTTGAGCACCACCAAGTGTAGCTCTGGAAGTATCCAAGTACCATCTGGGTAATTCTGGTGGTTCCTGTCATCCCAAGGTCCAGAATGCATCACATCTTCAAGTCCTAGCATTGAAGCTCTGTCCTCGTTGTCTAAATTTTGCCTAGAGTGGCCCTTGGGCCCCCTAAAGATTGCTAGGAATATCCCTACCCTGAAAAAAGAGTAAAATTAATTTAAACTATAAAGGTTCTGGTATATATATTGTCCTTATATGTAGATTTCTCCAAGTATTGTTTAGGGAAGTTCTCTCTGGACCAGGAGGCAAAAGATTTAGATTCAGGTTTGGCTGCCATCTAATTGCTACTTTTGCTGGACCTGTTTCCCATCTCGAAGGTCAGGAGAGGGAAAGGAGGAAAAAGTAGTTCCCCTGTCCTTTGAGGGGTACCCCCTCCCTGGTTCTTCTAGTCTCTTCCTTTCCTTCCTCCTTCTGGCAACAAAGTGGACAGCAGACCCGGGGCAGGACAGAAGAAAAGAGGCAAACAGGGTCTGTGGAATTGCTATTCATGTCAAAAAGCTGTTTGGGAAATCTGTGTTGAATATACAGCAATGCTGGGAGCAAAAGTCGGTGCTCATAATGGCAGTTTTCTTTATAGATATTGCCCTGCTGCTGAACCCAACAGCTTTGTTTCTTACAAATGGACGTCTTCTGAGAAGAACAGCAAACAGACCTCAGAGGCCCCAGTAAGGCTTTTGGATTTGATACTCAGGACTGAGGAGCAGGGCAAAGGGGGCTCACATTCTTAGTTATTTGGGGAGGGGCTAGGTAAAACCTTGGGAAGAACCTCATGTGAATTCTCATTGCTACTCTTCTGGACCCTCTGAGCCTCTGCAAAATGGAACTGATGCCCCTCGGGCCATATTAAATAAGATGACACATGCCAAGTGTCTGACATATAGTAGGTGCACAATAAATGCCTTGCTTGCCTTCCTCCCTGCCTCTCTAGGCTGCTGGCCAGCTCACTGCGTTTGTTTTACGTGTGTAGTAATTAGGTATCAGCAGCCAAGAGTTTCCAAACCCGCAGCATTATCTCTTCTCCAAGCTGCTGCTGCTGCTGATAGTTGGGTGGTAGATGACAGCTTGTTTATCTGGGGAGGCTGCGAAATATTTGCCCTGCCAAGCAAACATACAGAAAACCTCATTTGTCTTTTTTTTTTTTCCTACCACCACCAAGTTCAGAAAAGAAAGTTCCTCTGATCTTACTGACAGCTAGATCCTCTGAGCATGCTCACAGACCCTCTTCTGGTCACCCCCTGGGAAGATTGGGGTGTCCAGGCGCCTATTTCTCATCACGATACCTTCCCCCACCCCAGCTTGAATTGTTCTCTAATCTTTGCACTGAACACTGCCTTCTCGATGTCTATGGCCTCCACAAGCTCAACCTGTCCAGTATAGAAGGTACCTCCCTTTCCACACTGACTCTTCTTTGCAGCTGTTCTGAGCCATGCTCACTTGCTCCTTGCACCTAAAACCAGGGGTCCATCCCACACCCTTTCTCAACCCTATCTCCCAACACTCTCAGGCTTGGTTTCTGTTATCCTTCTGTGTTCTGACTGTTCTTCAGTTCAGTCCCCATCCCCTATTCTGGGAAAGCTTCCTGCCTCTTTCTCACTGGCTGAATATAGTTCTGGAAGCCACACTGAACTGTGTCTGTCCCAGCAGCCTGTTTCCAACATTGAGAACAGATGGGAGGGGGATGCATGACCATTTTGAGAGGCTCTGGAGATTAGAAAATGAGCTCAGGTTTTGAGAAAAACAAAAACAAATAATCTGACTTTTAGTTCTAGTACTGTAATGAATTAGCTGCGTGATTTTTGACAATATTTCAAATATCATTGAAACTCAATTTCTTCACTTCTGAAAAGGAGACAATAACTCATACCTTAAAAAGTTGTCTTGGGAGAGATAGCATGGAGGTAGGGCATTTGCCTTGCATGCAGAAGGATGATGATTCAAATCCCGGCATCCCATAAGATCCCCTGAGCCTGCCAGGAGCAAATTCTGAGTGTAGAGCTAGAAGTGACCTCTGAGCGGGTGTGGCTCCCCCCCAAAAAACAAACAAAATAAACAACAAAAGTTGTCTTGAAATTTAGCTGAAGTAGTAGATGATACCAGCTTGATTGATGTTAGGGTCTTCTTCCTGTTCTTCACTCTGAAGGTTCTGTGAATCTCAGAACCCTTTTCTTGGGCACTTTTGTTCATTCTCTCATCCGACACATATTCACTGTATCAGTGAGAGGCCCTGGGGAATCCTGTAGAGCAAGCCAACTTAGTCCTCTTTTCCCATTTGTGACGAGGGGAGGAATCAGAAGTAAGTAAATCATTCTAAGAGAAAATAGTGTAAGTACCCTGACATCAAATCAAGCATGATAGGAGACTGGAAAGTCCTCAGAACTTAGAGATCAGTGGGTAAGAAAGTCAACCAAAAATATAAAGAATAATGAAAACAATTTACTGGCTGTGGCAAGTGCTGTGAAGGAAGGAAGCAAATTCATTGAAACCATAGGCTATGGAGAGAGATCAGGAGTGAAGAAGTAAGGCAAAGGTCTCATTTGAGGATTCAAGACAGACTTTCAAACCCCCCCTTCCCACCAAGCTCTCTTCTTAACAGTCTCTTCCTTCGTTGATCCTTTCCACATGTTAATCTTTTTCTGCTTAGAACACATCTTTTGTTCCAAACTCTGAGCCTTTTACCATCTTTGAACATAATTTATCCCCAACAGAGAGAATTTTCTCAAGTTTACTCTACTTGTAACTTAAGTAATTCTGCTTTCCTACTTCATCCTTGGTTTATTCTTCCACTCACTTCCATTTTATTTCTGCTCCCACAACTTTTTTTTCTCGGACATCACCAATGACATCATAGTCACAGCATGCATTGAATTCTCACATTTCATCTTTTGGCCACTTTTGGTGCCATTCTCTCATTTCCACTGCACCCTTTCTTTCTTCTTTCCTTTTTTTTTTGTTTGTTTTTGGGCCACACCTTTTGACTCTCAGGGGCTACTCCCGGCTATGTGCTCAGAAATTGCTCCTGGCTTTAGTGGACCATACAGGAAGCTGGAGATCAAACCCAGGTCCGTCCTGGGTCAGCCACATACAAGGCAAATGCTCTACCGCTGCACTATCTCTCTGGTCCCAACTTCATCCTTTCTTTCGTTTTGTTCTCCCCATCTCCCCAATTTAATACTCATATCTCTACCACTGTTGGTTCCTTAAATGTTTTGGAGTCCCAACACTTCCTCTGAGTCTCCTTCTCTTATCCTATAATGTATTCCTATATACTTAATCCCTAAATTAAGTCTTCCTAATTTATATTATCATTCCAGTTTGCTCATCAGCACTCCTAATACATTTCTCAAACTATTCATATACACCCTCACTTTCAGGTCCTATAATCACCGTGATTGGTCTAGATTGGACCCTGCCATCATGTGCTCCCTCTAGTCCTATTCTGTTGATCTATCATACAACTACTAACTTGGATTCACTGATTCTCCTTCAGTTCTTCCTCTTACATTTGCTGGTCGTCAAGTCTAGATGATTCTTTCACTGAATTGCTCTTAAACTTTCCCTTTGCTCACATTATCTGCTCCTTTGCCCAGTTTAGGCCTCCAACTTCTTAGCAACTATATAGTCTTCTCCTAGTTCCACCTCCTTTTCCTTTAACCCATCCTGCATGCAGCAGACAGATCACTCTAACATGCATCCTGTTCATTCTCCATTTAAAAACCCTTCAAGATATTTCATTGCCCAAAGGAGAAAAGCCAAGTGCCACCTGCCCTTACATCTGTACTTACACATACATCTGTACTCTTACACTCTGTGATCAGTCACAACAGCTTGGTTTATGTCCTTGCACTTGCCAAGTGATCTCCTTGCCTTTCCACATTTCCCTTCAGTTTCTTTTTATTTTGCTTGAGGATCATACCTGGTTGTATTGCAGGGGCTAGTTCTGACTTGAACCATTTCTAGATAAGTATCCTGGAGTCCAGAGGGCAATGATGCCCTACTAAAAGTCAATCGACAGGGGCCAGAGTGGTGGTGCAGCAGTAGGGCGTTGCCTTGCAGACGGCTGACATCAGTTGGACTGTGATTCGATCCCCTGGCGTCCCATATGGTCCCCCAAGTCAGGAGCAATTTCTGAATGAAAAGCCAAGAGTAATCCCTGAGTGTCCTTGGGCATGGCCCCCAAACCAAAAAGAACAAAAGTCAATCAACAAACCTACTTTGTTTCTACTAAGTAGAGAAACCTCACTTCTCTGCCACTTTTCACCACAATGGGAGGAAAACCAGGTATCCTTCCCCAGAGCGGACCCTATTACAAAAGTTCTTCATTGTTTTATTTTGAACCACACACAGTGATGCTCAGGGGTTATTCCTCTCTCTGAACTCAGGAATTACTCCTGGCAGTGGTTGGGTAACAAAATGGGGTGCCAGGAATCAAACTTGGGTCAGCCACGTGCATAGCAGGTTCTGTATCTTTTTGCTGTTGAGATCAGAAAGATGAGCAAGTGATATATTTGCTATGTCAAGAATAATGGCTGAACACTTTGCTTTTGATTTGTATTTTGGGGACCAAGGCCCCGGTGATGTTCTGAACTTCCCTCCATTCCAGATTCTCACAATTAAATGTCAGAATTCCCCTACTCAATTGCAAGTACATATGTACCCTCACCTGGTGACTCTCCTGTTGGCTTTATCTCATCTGAAAAGAACTTTTGGTGTAACTTGGTTAAGAAAAGGCCAGGTTACTAGTGAAGAATGGAAGTACTCAGATATCAAGTTCAGATATCAAGTTATGATGAGAACCGAGGTGGTATTGGTGTTAGACCAACATCCACCATTGAACCTTGGCCACAGATTGACCTGTAAAGCAGGTCAGAGACTTGTTCCCAATCTGCACCGTAGACTGAGCCCTAATCATGCCTGGAGACTGGGTTCTGACCCAAGACAACATCTTTGACTTGATTTGCTGAATTAACCTTGATTCTGGTAAGAGACTGAGCCCTAGTCCTCATCCTCTCCTGGCGCTGATCCTGGCCTTAGACTGAAAGCTGATACTGATCCTAGATTATGTCCTGACAAAGTATAGACTCTGCCTAGTCTCTGACTAAACCAACAGCTGAGATTTATGGTGACATAGTATTAGCTCACCCAACTTATTATGGGAGGAACTTTTCCTTGGAAAAAATGAAACTAGATCAGCTTTTGGTATATAACACTTGTGGTTGTGGTGGAGGAACACAACCCCCAAAGGACCAGTCTTAGAGAAATGCTACAAAATCACATAAGGCACAGCTTCCCACTCAGTTTAGCTCCCAAATAATGGAGAGATTATTCTTGCCGATATCCATCATGCTGAGATTGAGAGCATTTCAATGAGAAGATGCTTTAATGACTCTTTAAGGATTTGGGGCCTAATGAAGCACACATCAGAGACAATTTAATCTTTCCCTTATAAAACCCTTACAACAAGGATATCTACTGCAGAATCCAAATTCATGCTGACAGATGAATCTAAGCTCAGACAGTCTCAGATCACTGATGATTGTCTAGGGCTAATTGTTGTGATCAGGACTGGAGCAAGGCTAGAAGAAACTCAGGGAGGATGAGTGTGACAGAGGTTATCCAGGAGTCTGCTGAACTGTTGTCTGTGCCTGTGAGGTCACCTGGAAGGAGGTGACAACAGTGACATTCACGAGAGTTAAAGTATGTGTGGGGTGGTGGCCACTTTTGCTTGACTATGACTGGCTCATCTTTTATATACTTCATAGATGTCCCCTAATAACTAGTCTAATAGTGAAACCCAAAAGGAAGCAGGAAACTACCACTTTCAAATCGTAAGTATAATAATAAGAGTTGGGAAGAGCTGCTCTGGTGAAAACCAAAAGAATTCTGCAATAAAGTTAATATCTGGGATATAGAAAGCAATCCAAATAGCCAGGAACAGATGCATGCATAAAGGCTTGCTTTCTATCTGTCTACCTATCTATCTAGCCAATGGAATATTATGCAGCTATAAGGAAAGAAAAATATTTTAGTTTGTTACAACTTGGATGAACTGAAGGGCATTTTAATAAGCAAAATAAACAGAAGGATAAGGACAAAGAATGAGTGATTTTGCTCATGCATGGTACAAAGAAAAATAAAACAAGAGAATAGACAGTATTAAAAATGCCTGCCTTATATTACAAAACTGAGATAACTAAATAATGAAGGGAAGAGAATGGGGAGTGTAAACAGACTAGAAGTACCATGAGGGTAATAGTACAGAGTCCTAGACACTTTGGTAGTGATGAAGTGCATTAATTATGCACCTGAAAACCATAAAGATAAAGACTATTATAATCATGTTTTCTAAACTCCAAAAAAGAAGAACAAAAAAAGGAAGCTAACATAGAAGTTATCAGACTTGTTGGGTGGAGCACTATCTTTTAAACAGAGTCTCAGGTTCTCTGTGGATGAAACTGGGGAACCCTGATTTTGTGTTCTTCTTTCCCAATCCACCTCTTGCTAACACATCTCTATGGAAGTCCAGCAAGTATTTCCATGTTGCATCATGTTCTCTCAAACTCTGGGTATTTCCTGCAAAAATGTTCTTTCTGCTGCACATAGTCATCAATGATATTGTGGGGGAGTACTTTGACTTGAACAAATAGATCCAGCCACTAACTCCAAAAGAAAACATATTTTGTAAAAATTAGATGGCAAAAAAACCCTTGAAATTATGAGGAACAACCGAATCAAGCCCTGGTTGGTGCATAATATAAGCATTTATACTAAATTTATGTCTATAATATACTGTGTAGTCAGGGAAGGTATGAGATAAACTAATGGGATCCTCCTCCCATTTTTTTCTTTCTATTAAAAGAAGACAACATTCTTAAGACACAGATGCCTTAAAAATGAGCAGATTTTACTAGACTTTTTTGGATCTTTCAAAAAATTCTGTACAGTAAGACACAGAGCCAGAGTTAATAGAAAGCAGAAACAGAGAGAAAATATTTGCATCTTATCCAGTAAGAGGCTAACATACCAAGTATATGAAAGTTTTCTACACATCCCCATCAAAGGATAAAGATGCAGTAGAAAAAGTAGGCCAAGGATGTGTCCAGATAACTACTATAAAAGAAGATACTAAATTTCTGAGATGGTCATGGTGTGTGTGGCTCAGATCTTCCTGCAAGAAAACTGAACATCTGCTCAATAGCCACAGGCTAGAGCAGTATATTTTAATCATAGACCCATGGGCCAGAGCTTATCTGCAGGTGTAGAAAGGTAGAAAACTTCTGGTTTACTACCTAGGCACTAATTGCTAATCTGTGGACAGATGTATGGGAGAGGTGCCCATCTACAGATGTAAAAAGGTTAAAGAATCATGAGCTGGGCCCGGAGAGATAGCACAGCGGCGCTTGCCTTGCAAGCAGCCGATCCAGGACCAAAGGTGGTTGGTTCGAATCCCGGTGTTCCATATGGTCCCCCGAGCCTGCCAGGAGCTATTTCTGAGCAGACAGCCAGGAATAACCCCTGAGCACCGCCGGGTGTGGCCCAAAAACAAAACAAAAAAAAAGAATCATGAGCTAGAGCATCTGAAGTTCCACCATAGTGGGCTGCTTCTAGGTCATTTCCAGCCTATGACAATGGGTCACTTGTCTACAGCCATATCAGTCTGATATGATAACAAACCATTTCGTTGTTGGATCTGATTATTACTCAGAAGGGCAACAATGAGTCATTTGGACCAGACTGTCTTGGAAATTCTCCACTGAACTAATGGAGGCTTTCTCAGAACTGTGTAGTAGTGGGTCAGAGAGAGAAAGCACAGTGGATAAGGTGCTGCTGATCTAGGTTTAATCCCTGGCATCCCAAATGGGCTCCCTAAGTCCCATCAGGTGTGATTCCTGAGTGCAGAGCCAAGAGTAAGTTCTGAGTGTGTGACCAAAAACAAACAAACCCCCAAATACCCCAACCTCCAAGATTGTTCTGTGGATCTTCTCATCCAATCTTTTCTTGCCAGACTCATATCACCTGCATCCTTGCCTGAAATCTCTGTCATCTCTTCCTTCTCCACCTTTGCCCTCCAGGAGTATTTCCCTCTGCAAGGTACTTGTTTGCCCACTTCTCTCTTGGCATCTATCACTTAGGGGACCTCAGTTGACCTAAGTACAGATCCAAAGAAAAAGCTAGTTAGTTTTCCTCATAATTGAAGCAGAACAGATTGAAACATGATATTATTTTCCACAGAGTGATAGATATTTTAGAAAGTTCATGATTAACTTAGTTTAGTGAGGAGACTACAAATAATCTCTCTCTGAGAGTAGAAAGTGAAATATATTCATTGGATCAGCATTTTATTTCTAGGAATCCTGTTTCAGAGGATATATACATATAGATGTAAAATTACCTATTTATGGGGGCATTGTTAATACTAGTAAGGAACATAAAAATAGCCTAAATGTGCATTCAGAAGGAACATTGGAAGTGATGATGGGATAATCACACAATGTAATTTGCAACTGTTTATAAGAGGTCAAGCTATTTGACATGAATAGATGCTTGTGATGCCAAGTTCAGTGGTGGTGATGGTGGGGAGCAGTTTTAAAGATATGTCATGGGAGGCCCTTTGAGTAGGAAGGCCCTTCATTAAATGTGTTTCTGTGCACACAATTTGGTGAAATAAGGCTAACATTGGGAAAGGTTCTAATTATAAAGATTATTTTCCTTGTGGGGAGGAGGTGAGGTTGGAGACAACTATTCCAGGACCCTTCATTTTTTCTCAGTTCACTTCTTTCATTGCTCAGACATTTCACTGTGAGTCTGGATTGTTATTTAATTAAAATGAGCAACACATGAGAAGAAGAAAAAGACCAGAGTGAGCTACCAGCATGAGTCCTGAGACATCTTAAAATCTGGATCCATATTTTAATTTGACTGTGCCTAGCAGCATTTGTCTTTTCTGGGCATGATCTTCTAAAGCAGCAATGTAAGACATATGCTTTATTTTTTGTTGTTTGTTTTTGGTCCATACCCAGCTGTGCTCAGGGATTACAGCTGCTGGGGTTCATGGGACCATATGGTATGCTGAGGACTGAACCCGAGTTGGTTACATGCAAGACAAGTGTCCTGCTTGTTACATTATCTCTCTGCTCCCTGATTTTATTTTTGTAGTTATTCTTAACAATTAGTTGTACAAAAATGTTTGCAAGAAGTGGCATTGCTGATTAGCTATACCTGACTCTGATTATCTTTCTACTATTAAAAAGAAAATATGCTCTCTGCCCTCTGTATTTCAGGCTTCAAGACCTATGTATTGTGATGATACTGTGAGATACACTCAAGTTCTCTGGCCTCAGTTTACCTACCTGTGTTGGAAGAAATTGTATGGAATGATCTGGTCAATGTTATGATATCCTGACGCCCTCAGCAAAAAGTTGTGCATTTTGTCACACTCTGGATGCAGGAGTGACAGAGAAAGACAGATGTCCATGGCAATCAGTCTGGCTGGTCACCAGTTCTCCCAACTTCATCTCACTTTACCCCCCACAGGCGTTAAGCATCCTAGTCTGGGTACTGTTCCCCCAAGCCTATACTGTACCCAAGTTTGTGTACCCAAACTGACATAATCCTCTAGAAAAAACACACAATGTTTTTTTTTCCAAAGAACCATGATTTGCAAAGTTTTTGATAGTTAAATTTGGGGCATATAGTATTTTAACATCAATTCCACCACCACTGTCAACTCTCATCACCAGTGCCTTGCCCCCAATCTTGACAGGCACATTACAAAGTTTGATTGTTGCAGCTTAGATCTTGTGGTTTCAGTGTTGCTGAGTCTGTGCTTTGAATTTGTAGCTATATCACTCTCCCACATGAACTGATTCTTTTAAGATCTCTGAATAGTTTGGATTCCTAATATATATTCTTCATTGATCATGTTGTGTACAAGTCCAATGGCCACTGTACCCTGCTGCCAGTATGATTTACCTAAGCTGAAGAATGAGACTTGACATCAACACAATCTCAGATTCCTAAACTCCAAGATAAAACCCAACAAGACCAGAACCCCTGAAATAATATATTCATGACTCCCTCTCTGGAGACTTGCCTTCCAAAGATATTTCCTCCTTGGTTCTTGCTCAAGAAACACATAGATAAAATCATGGGCGGAAGGCATTGTTTTCATGCCACAAACAAATGAGACCCAGTGAACTGGCTGATTTTGCAATGAGTTTTCTTGAAATAATTGCTGTATTTTAGACTTGGAGTGTCAGTCCTATTTGAACCAGACTTCTTTGTATTCTATGCAAGTAAATTCCTTTCTTTTCTGAGCACTTCTGTTTCTGGGTCTCCCTTGGACAGATGGGAAAACTTAATCTATTTTGGCCTGTTGTGTCCTTCCATGGTTTCTTGGTAAAGAAGGGTTGGGGTGGAGGATGAGACAGAAAAGCTATTAGGGAAAGAGCCTTAATCCTGCTTTTGTTTTCCTAAAAATCTAGGCACACTGAGTGCAGAAGGAAAGGTGGTAGGTATTGCAAAGGGAGAGAAAGTAGAAGTTTCAAAGACTAGAATGCCATGTTCCCTCAGGGTCTACAAAAAGAGAATTCCTGGAAAGAGCAGAATCAGAATTAATCTTTGCTCTGAGGCAATTCTAAGGGGATTGGGTCCCCCGAGTCCAGTTTGGCTTGGAGGCAGCAATGGTACTTGCAAACCAGGAGTTCTAAGGGCTTGGAAAGCAGTCCTGACCTGGATGATAATCAACATGGGCCAATCATCACTGGAAACTCCAGATGTTGGTTCTATGTAAGTTCCTGGGGACAAGACTTGTACCCCAAGTATTTCCTTCCATTTTAGTTAAACTGAGAACTGGGCCAGGTTTAGAGTAAACAAAAATGGTTGGAACAGTTTTTTGTGCCCTGTGCCCCACCACTAGGTATTCTGGTCCCCATCATAATTTCTCTTGCAATACCCTTTGATCTGGGCTCTCCTACATTCCCACTTCCTGCTCTCCTAACCCTCTGCCACCTTACAGCACCCAACTGTTGTTCTCTCCCATTCTGGACTGTGGGTGTTGGCTTCATGTCTTGGTTGTGTTCCCTATGGTAGATAAAACAGGTGGTTGAAATGAACCAAGTAACAACGAATTGTAATGTCCCTGGGCGCTCAGCCCTAGGGCCATGCTATGTGTCTGATTGCTGTTTAGTAATCATTTTCAGAATGCTGGGAGGTGGATGGAGTATTCCAAAGTGAACAAGCTGAACCTGAGGAGACACACTGAACCTGAATGTGTAAATTTGAGTGTGTTCAAAAGTGTTGGTGACCTGTTTTAATCACAGGAGACAGGCAGGCAAGAGGTTTATGCATCTGTGAAATGAGCCATTTTATGCCAATCCTCACATAGGAGCCAGTCAGTACTGCTTGATCAATTAACCCCAAGCCCTTGCCTTCCATCTGTGCTTGGATCGAGAAGTACAAGTGGCTGTGAACACAGAAGGGGACCCAACACTGGGCAGCAAGTGTGCAATGATTGATGTTCCCTGGAGAGAGGGAGATCAAACTCAACTGCACCCCTTTGTGCTACTCATATGTGTGCTCTGTCCCACTACCCCACCCCAGAGAGAGGCGTGGGAGGAGTAGGGGTGTCAACTATAGCTTCTTGCCTGGGCCACTAGCCAGTTTCATGGGCTGAGACAGCCAAAGGCTGTTGGGACTCATCCTCTCCAGCCACTGCTCAGCCTCCTGGCAGGGAAATGAGTCTTGATTTGTGCCCACAGCCACCCAGACACCTGTCGAGTGGGGAAAACAAGCTGTTTAAATGAGGATGTCTGGACATTTTGAGTAGGCTTGTGTCTGAATTTTTTTTTCAAACTTGTTTTCAAAGTAAATATAAGAGACTAATGGTCGCCAGGGTCTGAACTACTATAATAGGACACGTTCTTAGGCTGCCTTGAGAGGAGGCTCTAAAATCAACTGGATGCAAACCTGGTCCCTCCACTTGTCAGCTGGTAGCTTTGGATGACTCATTTAGCTGTCCTGGAATGCAGTGGGGATAGCATTAGTAGTTAACTTAGAACTTTGTGGCTAATTCCTGGGACCATGTTTCCTCTGAAACATTGGAGAGGTGTTGAGTGGATGGTTCTGAATATGATCGCTCATTTTCTGTCTCCTTCGCTAGATTAACAGCTCCACTAGGCCTGTGCTTCTGATTGTCTTGTTTACTGCACAACTCTCAAAAGTTGGCCTGGAACCTGGTTTGGAAAAACAGTGAACTGTTTCAGAGAGCAGAGAAATGAAGTGATGTGGGGTGTCATGTAGTCCCCTAAGGGGGGGAACTGGTAGGAAATAGACCAAGGTATCTGACCTCAGCCATCCTGTTTCTGCTTATTGAATTGATCAACCTTCTGAACAGGGTTCCAGGGATTATTTGTAGACTCCTGGTGTAGACAGGTCTTCTAGGACCACTTCCTTGCCCCTGGAACCACTGAAGTGGTTTTGTGGGGAGCAGACCAGGCCAGCTCAGCATGAGATTCGTGTGGCAGCAGATGTCATTGGACATCATTGGGTAGGACTCTGGCAGGCTAAAAGGAATTGAATGGGCCTCTGGGTACTTTCACCAGCTTTCACCAGGCTTCCACCTGGGTACCATCCCAGTCTCAGCTCACAACCTGGGTGATAATTTAGCTTGACCTCAGTTTCACGATCTGTGAAAGGGAAGCCGTCATGCCAGTCCCACAAGTTGTGGGGTTGGAATGGAGAAAGGCACCTCAGATGTCTAGTGTGAGGCTGCACAGACATTGGTTTCAGCCTCCCCTCCTTTCAGGGTCACTGAAAAGGCAACCCCTCATTTTCAATTCCACTGGAAAGAGACAAAGCACTTTGTAGACATCTTTATTTGGGAGCACTGAGTGATGGACCCACAATTCACTGTGGGACTTCAGTGATTATTCCTGAATATGTGGCATTTTTAGGCTCCTGCCGCTTCCTCGCCTGGAAAGTCATGCTGGCACCAGCATCTGACAGTCCCTGTAATTACCTTTCAGCAAACCAAGTTGAGTTTGTTTTTGTGCCCGAGGCTGGTGTAGCTGTGCTGCCCCTCACCCTCCACACCCCCATGGGGCAATGGCAGCTAATGAGAATTTATGGGACAGACTGGGGAGGTGAGGGCCATGGTGGTCTCCCTTTCTCTCAGACAGCAAAATGGTGTGCAACCCCCCCCCCCCTATGATCACAGTGACTTTATTATTAAAATAAATAAAGTCTGGGGATACACACTAATGCTGGGCTGCTGACAACCTATAATTCTCACCGCGGTGGCAAGATGTATTTTTCTTTTAGAGTTTGTTAAGAGTGATTTTCAAGGGGAGGGGGTGCTGTGAAAGCAGAGGCTCTGAATTAAGGGTATCTTTTTGACTCTGTGGGGGCAGAGGAAGGAGCCATGGCAGGTTTTGTAACGAATGGGGTTGTGTGTGTAGTTAGATTGTTAACTCTTCCATGAGCAACAAGATAGTACACACACATACACACATTTATTTATTTATTTATAATAATGCTGGGCCTTATCATATACATTTGAAACATGGGCTCTTCCATTGAATTATATATATCCAGGCCCACAGAATATTATAAAATCTTGTTTTGGTTTTGGGTCACACCCAGAGGTTTACTCTTAGTTCAGTGGTCAGCCCCTTTGGGAATCAGAAGACCATATGTGGTACCAGGGATTGAATCTGGGAGGCCTGCAAGGTAAGCATCTTACCTGCTGCAGCTTCTCTCCAGTCCCACAGGATATTCTCCGTATCAACTCCTTAACCTTTAATAATCTATTCCTTCAACCATCTATTTGTCCAATTCATTCATTCATGAACTCAATGGGTATTGGTCAAATGCCTTTCTTAAGATTCTGGTTACAATATAAATAATAGTAATAACACCTGCAGAGGTGTAGTATACTTACTACAGGCAGCTGTGAATCTACTTTGTTGGAACCTGAATTCTGAATAAGGAGGGACGCCACTTTGTAAAAGCCACATGTTTGGCTTCTTAGGTTCTGAGCAGAGAGAAACACCATTTTGTAAGGACCACATGGTGTGGGCTACAGAAGCCTATTTCCATAGACCCCGCCTCAGTCTACCTGGCTATACCAGGTAGCCTATCAGGGAAGGACAAAGGAATAGTAAGAAGATACCCCTAGACAAGAGCCAATCGTTTTAAGGATCATCAGAAAGCTGGAACCTCCCTATATCACTTCCCTACATAATCCTCACCATGACCTTGGGCAGGGCTCATCTCCTTCAGGGGATGCCCCTGGCTGACCTGGCTGGGGAATCTTGTTGGCAGACAGATTGAAGTGTTCAACTTTATTCCATTTGTGTGGTCTTGTCCTTCTACTCTGGAACCCTACAACTTTAAATTCTTATATCTCTACATACTTTAGTATAATCACACTTAGTTTAAAGCTAAGAAAATGGAGGCTCATGAAGATGAAATAATTTTCCTCACATTTCATCTTCATTCACATCAGATCCAGTGGTTGAATTAAGTCATTTGATTTTAGATTCTGTTGCTCACCAAGCCCCAAGAGTATCTGGTCCACATTTTAAGAGCCAAGCTTTGTGGGATACAGAATGTAAGTTTGACAACGCTTTATTCTGCAATAGCAAGAGTAATAATAATAATGATGACATGAATAGTAGTTGCATGTATTGGGCTCTTATATGGTAAATTCTAGTTTACAGGCTTGTGAGTAGTAACTACTTCAGTTTTTATATCAATCCTGTGATTTTTTTATTAAATGTCAATGAGTCACCTCTTATGATAGGACAGAAAACAGAATAAATTTGTCATCTTTCTGGAAGTTTCCCTTTAACAGGGAATGAATTTGACTGCAAATAACTTAAAATCTATAGGTTAAATGATTTAAGAAAAGAATCTTATTAATAAGAAGACATAGGACAATAAAATTTGGTGTGACAAATTAAAGATGCCTCCCAGGACTCAGATCAAGATTTCTACTTTTCTCTTCTTGGTATTGTGTTATTATAGTTAAATTTGTTATTTATGGTTGTGAATGGATAAAGATAGTAATACTGTCTGATTTCACTTGTTTGAGGTATCTAAGGATTCAAATTCATGAAACTAGAAAGTATAAGGGCTTTTTACAGATACTAGGCTGTGGGGGTGTGGGGAGTTAATGTAAGAGAAGGGAGTTGTATTTAATGGGAACAGAGTTTAACTGGGGAAGAGAAGAAAGTTCTGGAAATTAATAGTGATGATGGTTGTATAACAAGGTGAATGTATTGAATTTCCCTGAAAGTACACCTAAAACTGACAAAACTGGTCAATTTTACATTGTATATTATTTACCATAGTAAAATATATTATACAATTCAGTGGCTTTTAGATTATTCAACACCACTAATTTTAGAATGTATTTAATCACTGTCCAAATAATCCCATACCTGAGCAATAATTTTTCATTCCTCTCAGAGTCCCTAGGACACAGAAATTCACATATCTTATAACACCATAGTATTAAATGCATAAAATAGTCAAATACTAGCATTTCCTTTTAAAACAAATAGTACATGAGGCAATTCATTTATCTATTTCTCCTTGGTGAGGAAGATGAAAGTTCATGGAGCTCTTCACATTCTTTCTCTAAATTGCCATTTTAACCATCCACATTTGCCTGCAAAAGCCATCTTATCTGGGTTTTGATGAAATGGAAAAGGTCAAGTGTGGGAATCAAATCAATAGTATGAACCATGGTGAGCTTTTTCACCATCTTCACGATGATGGTGACTTATAATTCTGTAATAATCAGGATAGAAGAACTGAGCTTGCTGAACCAGGTGAAAACAAGGCTCAGGGGAAATATTCACAGGGCTTTAATGGATAGGAAACATGGTATCATCAACCCAAAGGGCATTTTGTAAATTCACATTTGGAAGATATGGACTTAGAAGCTATGTCTGCTACTGATTTGCTATTATGCTCTCTGAATATCAGCTTTTACTCTAAAATGGAAATAGTTACAGACTAGTATGGCCTAATACATATTATACATGTATATATAATATATTTTTAAGGAACATTCCCCAATTTTCAGGGGCCACCAGGAATATATCTGGTAGTGCTGGAAGGCCAGCATATGGTACAAGGCATTGAACCTAGGGTTTTGAACATGCCAAAAATAAGCTCTATCACTTGAGCCATATTTCCCTGACCCCCACATTGATATACTCCCACAGAGGGGCAAAGCCATTACTATTATTTTGCAAAATATTATTTATTAAGTCCATGCTGAAGGATAAGCCTTTGCTAGTCATGAAGAAGTCAATTGGAAGAAAATAGAGAACTTAGCTTTGAGAAGGCAGATGGATGAGGCTGTGACTGTGACACAGAGTGATACAGGCTGTTTTAGTAACAGCCACTGAGAAAGCCATTGGTTTTTCAATGGGGGACTCTAGAAGTCCTAGGGACAATCTCATTCAAGGGATCCTTCAGATTGTTTTTGGGAGGGCTTTGGGTAACATGAGGGTGTGAAGGCTATTTCTAGTTCTGTGCTTTGGGGATGCTTTCAGAAGTGCTCAAAGGAACATGTGGTGTTGGGGATTGAATGTGGGCCCTCAGCATGCAATGCATGTGATCAGCCTTTTGAGGTCTCTCTAAAATTGTCTTTAAGGGTGACCCAGTGGTCTTCAAAGGAAAAGGAAACATAAGTTTTACAGGGGATAAAATAGTGGTCCTAGAGGCAGAGACATGGAGATATAGTGCTTTTAGGGAAAAGAGAGATATTAGGAGAGGTTGGGGTGGTAAACTTGGGGCAGTACTGATAGAAATGGTGTTGAGATTCAAGAAACTCACATTAGGCCTTTGGGCATGGGTTTAAAAGACTTGTAAGGCTTTCAGATAATGATATTTGGCAAAACTCTGAAGATGATAATGGGGATAATTTTCCTGAAGGTAGGAAGATTGAATAAGAGGTAAATCACAGTTTTAGGAAGGGGAATGAGGCTGGGCTAGTGTTGGAAATACACAGGAAACCAAGTAAAAAAAAATGGAGAAGGTGCAGAGCAGCCTTAATGGACAGGGGCATGTTGAAGATGAATTTTTCCAGAATTCACAAGTTGATGGTGACAGAGGTGGCCCAGAATGCAAATGCAGTTAAATCAAAGACACAGATCATGAACTGTGTCACTTGGGCAATGCTCTTCCCCTGAGTGAGCCTACTCTGACTTCTCTCAGGCCAAGATGCTGGCTGGTACTCACTCCACTGTGTAAAGAGTGAATCAGATCTCAACGGTGAATTTGCAAACTGGAGGCCTGCTTGTCGGTCAGCATCTGTGTAACACTTAACTTTCAAGAATAATTTTGAGCACTGTTGTAGGTGTTTTGAATTCATCAGAGACAAGTAGATTAAAAAGAAACAATCTTGAAAAGGTTTTAAAAATGGAATTAATTGCCATATTTTAAAAACCTAGTACTTAAAGTCTGAATTTGTTTTTTGGGGGGTTGTTTGTTTTTAAACAGGAAGTTCTGCCTCTCTGAGTCATTATTCCCATGGGAAGAAATAGGCTGGAGTTGAACAGTAGACAGTAGTGATGATACTCTGGGATTAGAGCATTTCTCACTACTCTCCACTGCTAATCCTACATGCTTCTCTCATTTACTATATTACTTGTATTTCCAACACTGAGTTTGGTTCAAGTCTTGGACCAAATAGTTAACTATTGAATTTCAGAGGCTAGAAGCATGTAGACCATATGGGTTATTCTTGCCATTGTAACGAGGATGTGTCTTGGGGTGTTTTTCTTTGGGTCACTTTTAGCTGATACTCTTCGGGCTTGCAGGATTTGATTGCATGTAGTCTTTAACTCTGGCAGTATCTCTTTGATGATGTCTTTGACAGTTGATTCTTCCTGAAGATCTCCTTCCTGGGTTTCTGGGACTCCAATGTTGTTTCTGTTGAGTTTATCAAAGACTTCTTTTTTCATCTGTTCGCATTCCTTGAGTACTTTTTCCATTGCCTGTTCGTTTGTCTTAAGGTTCTTTTCCAATTTCTTCTGTTGTGTTGAGTTTTTCTGCATCACATCTTCCAGTACTCTGATTCTCTCCTCAGCTGCCGATACCCTGTTGGCGAGGCTATCCATTGAGGTTTTCAGTTGAGCAACCATGTTTTTCAGATCTGTTATTTCAGTTTGGAGTTTTCTGATTTCTGTCTTTGTGTTCTGTTCAGATTGATCTATGCTTTTTTTGAGTTCTACGAACATCTTCCATATTTTTATTCTAAACTCCTTATCCGAGAGGTTAATCAGGTGGTTGGAATTTATTAGGTCATCCAAGCTTTCGTCTTCATTCTCTGTGGATGGTGTTTGCCTGCGAGATTTCCCCATTGTCACGCTTGTAGTGTGGTTTTTCCTGCGTGTTGTGGTGGGATTCATTGGTTAGAAAGAGTGTGTGGCTTCTGCTGCCTCTAGTAAACAAAGTGTGTGGCTTCTGCTGCCTCTAGAGTAAACAAAGTAGAGTAAACAAAGTAGAGTAAACAAAGGCACAGCAGGGCGGAGCCTCCACAGGCCAGAGACCTCAGCTTATTGGACAGCGACCCCCGCAGCCAGAATGTACTTACTGGGCAGCTTCAAAATGCAGGTTTTTTTTGTTTTTGTTTGTTTGTTTGTTTGGTTTTTGGTTTTTGGGTCACACCCGGCGGTGCTCAGGGGTTACTCCTGGCTGTCTGCTCAGAAATAGCATATGGGACGCCAGGATTCGAACCAACCACCTTTGGTCCTGGATCGGCTGCTTGTAAGGCAAACACCACTGTGCTATCTCTCCGGGCCCCAAAATGCAGTTTTTTTTTTTTTTGGGTGCGCTCCCTAGGCCTCTGACGAAAACTTCAGGGATTCAGAAACACAGGCAGACAGGCGCAGAAGAAGTTTCCCTTTGGGTTAGTCTTAAAATAGTTCAAGATCTGTGAGAACGGAGTAGTAGGCATTGAAAATGAATCTGACACACAGAGCCCTTTCCGGCTATCTCACCCTATCCAAAGCTTCCTTGAGTGTGTCCATTTCCAGGGCTACGGATACTTGCTCAATGTTCCCCTACATCTCAGTGTCATGCAGATGCTCATGCAGATGCTCAAGTTGTCAGGAGTTATGCCCAGCAACATGGACTTTTTTTTTTTATTGCTTTCACAGTTGTATTATAACTGCAGATAGCTCAAGGATTTGTGCATTCTTCTCAGCCATATACACCAGGGCAGTGGCCAATGGGCTTGGGCATGACCAGGGGCTGAGTGTTGGCATCAGTTCCTGGCAACAGTCACTGCATGTTTTCCCACCAGAGCATACTCACTGTCCTCAGGAATTGCTCCATTGCTTACAGTTGAGGGAATTTTCCTTCTGTTATTTCCTTCATTATTGCGTCTCCTCCATCTGTCCTCTTTACTCCATCTAGAATTCCAAAAGCGAACTTACTGAGACTTCAGGAGCTATTCTGTTTATCTTCTCTTGTTTCATCATGTTCATCTTTTTTTTCTTTTCCTGAGTCTGAGGTCATTTCTTACAATGACCTTCCACAATTTCGGGCAGATGCCTATCCATTATTTGGCCACCACTGTATCCTACTATTTTGAGGATCTTACTTGCTTTTTCTACTAAATGTGTTTTCTTATTTTAGGGCTTTTCTTTCATAGAGGTAATACTTGTTTTATTTTGCGTTGTCTTGTTTTGATGTTTCATTTTGGAAAGATTTTGATTTACAGAAGAGGTACAAAGATTACAGGGACTTCACATAAGCCCTTTGCCCAGATTCCACTAATGTTGACATCTTGCATTTTAGTTTTGGATCTTATTGTATTTTGGACGTATTTTTCTAAAGGTTTCTCAGATGTAGATGCAGAAATACATTTGCAGAGACATCATGAAATTGGCTGTTGTTTTTACCACCAAGTGTCTTCTTATGACGGGTGATTTTTCTTTATTTTCTTTTTCTGTGAGAGATTTATGTTTGCCCAAGACTGAAAAGGGTTAGGCAGATATTGTAAGATTACTGTTCATGAGAAAGAGAAAGAAATAGATGGTAGAGATAGAAAGAGAGAGACTTTGTGTGTGTATGTGTATATTAAAGTGAGGCACTATTTAAATTTGCAATTTAAAAGTTTTGTGTGTGTTAAATTGAGACATCATTTAAAGGTCCATGAGTGTGTTAAAGTGGAGGTAGAATCTAAAAACTGAAGGGCTGTAGAGATAGGTTAGCCTTGTTAACCTGGCTTTGATCGTGGTATCCTATATGGTCCCTGGAGCCCACCATGAGTGATCCGTGAGTGCAGAGCCAGGTGTAAGTTCTGGGAAACTTCAGTGTGAATCCCCCAAAAATAAAGAAGTGTGTGTGTGTGTGTGTGTGTGTGTGTTTTGAAGTGGAGCCTAAAGATGAACTTGAAGTGTCAATAGTTTTTCTCAGAAGTGATGTCTGGTGCACCAGATAGATCTGAGGAAGAATAGACTGGGGGGCCCGAAAAGATAGCATGGAGCTAGGGCATTTGCCTTACAACCAGAAGGACGGTGGTTCGAATCCTGGCATCCCATATAGTCCCCCGTGCCTGCTAGGGGCTATTTCTGAGCGCAGAGCCAGGAGCAACCCCTGAGTGCTGCCGGGTGTGACCCAAAAACAAAAAATAAAAAAAAGAATAGACTGGGAAAAATTGGCCACTGTAGAAGGTGCCTCACCCAGGAACTGGAGCTTAGTCTACCAAGAGACCAGTAGAGGGGAGAAGGGGGAGCCAAAGTTTATTTGCTCTTTGCTTGCTAGCCCTTGATCTCTTGGTTAACCTCAGAGGGCAGAGCTAGCTCTGCTGGTCAGGGAGAACCTTGGAGAAAAATGATGCAGATGTCGGTGGGTGTATGCTAGACTAGTACACAGGGAAATAAGTCAGTACTGGGATGGCTGGGAGAAGTCGTGGGCTTTTCTTGCTATTCATACTCCTCCTAAGGACTAATATTTGCCCTCTACCCAATATCTCCTACCTTCTTCTCCAGGCTGCTCTTAACTTTCCTTTTCTTTTTCTTTTTGTGGGAGGAGAAAGCAGAAATTCTTGTTCTATTAGAATTTTCTTCTGGGAGCTCACCACAAAGAGTGGTGAGTACAGTTAGAGAAATAACTACACTAACAACTACCATGACAACGTTAATGAGTGAGAGAAGCAAAATGCCAGTCTCGGGGTTGGAGAGATAGCATGGAGGTAAGGCATTTGCCTTTCATGCAAAAGGTCATTGGTTTGAATCCCGGCATCCCATATGGTCCCCGAGCCTGCCAGGAGAGATTTCTGAGCATAGAGCCAGGAGTGGCCCCTGAGTGCTGCCGGGTGTGACACAAAAACCAAAAAAAAAAAAAAAAAAAAAAAAAAAGCCAGTCTCAATTACAGGCAGAGGGTGGGGGAAGAGGAAAATGGGGGCATTAGTGGTGGTAATGTTGCACTGGTGAAGGGGGGGTGCTCTTTTTATGACTGAAACCCAACTACAATCATATCTGTTATCATGATGCTTAAAGATATTATAAAAATAAAAAATACAAAAGCTGGTAGAACTTTAGGAAGACACAAGAACCCTAAATGAGAATCTGGAAAAGCCAGGACTAATGGATTTATACAGGGTTTTTCATTCTCAAAAGTAAATATACATTCTTCTCAAGAGTACACATCTAGGATAGATAACATTTTGGGACAGAGTTTAATCTAAAAAATTTACAAACATAATAATCATACCAAGTATCATATCAGACCACAATGCCACATTGATAGATTGAAAAAACAATTTTCTTCTGGATACTGTGTGGATGGGGCTTTTCCATAGCTGGTGTGGAATTCTGAGTGGGCCAGCATTTCCCCATGTTGGGTGTGAGTCACACAGTCCCAATAGACATTCCACAAAACTCAAGATTTATGAAGAGCACACAGCCTTGTTATCTAACATGGGGAGAGCATCTTCCCTTCAAGCATATTTCTAGATTTCTTTTTTGTTCACTTCTGCTTGTTGGGAGAAAAGAGATTTAAATATGAAGACTCGAACTGGCATCTCAAACTGCAAGTCTGACTTATTCCCCAATGGTATTCTTTAACACATTATCTTGGGGGCATTTGAACTTATGTGTATTTAATTTAATAACAGTTCTAAAAAATAGCTGGAAGAAGCAGCTGCATTATTCACTTGGTTCAAAGACCATTTATGTTTCCCCAACATTAACTTCCTGTACTTAAACTGACAAACCCCAGATAAATGCAATAATTTCTTCACATTTCACCATGATCAGCTCTTTACTTCTAACAGCAACAATTGTATTTCTCATTAACTTGTCCACTGCTGATCCTTGGAGTGTCTGAATCTTTGAAAAAAAATTGTAAGAAACTGTCATCGCTACTGTATAAGGCCAGAGAAGTAGAAAGATGCTGTGGTTTTTCTCAGAGATAAGGATGCTGTTGGGCTGTGAGCCAAACTTTAGTATCTCCCTCCTCTGCTGTGGGTGCTATCTCACACATGCTATTTGTCATGGATGTTTCTTGGGCATGTGGTGTAGGAGAGTAGGGGATGGGCTTTGGAGGGAAGATTTAGAGACAATTGGGATCCAGAATGCAGGAGGACAGCCCAGATTTAAAGCTAAGAGTTGTGGGTTGATCTCATTTGACTTTACAGGTCACCACTGACTGAGGTGGGTGTCAAAATGAGAAACCCAGGCTAATTACCATGCCAGAGTGATGAGTAGTTGCATTTTCTTGAATGTTAGAGATAGTACAACCTTTTGACCATGCCTTTTTTTTTTTTATTTCTGGGACACAGAGATAGATGGTATTGATTCTCATATCCTCTTGTAGTTGTGTGTAGTCATGTAATTTATTCTAGCTGATAGAACGTGGATGGAATGATGGGTCTCCTGTTAAACTTGCCCACAACAGCCTCCTGTATGTGCCATTCCTCAGGCATGGAGACCATGGAAGTTACAAGCGAGGTTTCCAGATGAGACAAGAAGGAAGTAGACATCTGGGTCTAGGATATTTGACTTGATGCACTCCCATAATTTGAATTAAAATATTCCCCTAGTTGTCTGAGACCATGATGAAGGTTACATCCCAATATAACATAAGCTCATGGGGCTTGGGTGGGCAGATGTCCTATACCTGGTAAAGAGGGAAACAGAAAATGTCCCAAAGATCCTGCAGGGTACTATAGTAGGTATTGGGAGCCTGCAAAGGGTTTGGAAGCCCAAGTTCTAAGAGTGCTGGTGGGGTGGGGGGAAATGGAGGACAGTGGGGCACACTCTCCTGGGACATAAGATCTGTACCATGTCATGGCCCCTGAGAAATGTGCAGATGTGCTAGAGGCAGAAAAAGTCATATGAACGGGGTAGGGTGGGGTGCTCTACTGGGCTGTCTGGGCAATGCATTACCCAGTGAAATTCTTGTCATGACTGTTAGAGGGCAGAACTGACCAGCTAAAGGTGTCCCTCTCCATAGCCTGTCCCCATTATCCCAAGATAGTCTGTGCTGAGTCACACCCCTGGACCCCCATCTCTTTCCTTAATTTCGGACAACATTGAGGACCAACTTCAGATAACCCATGGCATCAGCTGGACTAGTATTGCTGTCTGGCTTTTGTCTTGGCTCCTTCCTGCTGCCTGTTGCAGGGAGAGATCCCAGCAACACTGTTTCCTCTTCCGGTTTCAGGAACACGATCCCTACAGAAGCCAATCTGCCACAACCTCCGTGGATGGTGTCTTGGGACACTTCCATAATGCCTCTGGGTTAACACAGCCTCACTTCCTCCAACCCTGGGGCGGGCTCAGGGTTTTGTCTGAAGAGGCACATATCCTTGATCTTTGGGCTCTTACTCCATATAGAGATGCTCACACCTTGAAAAGTTTAATAAGACAGAGTCAAATCAAGGGAACATCAGAGTCACACTCCCCACTCATGACCATGTGTTATTGAGTTGAACTCAACTGCTCATTGAGTTGAAAGTCGTGCTTAAACATAGTTACCTTAAACATAGGCAGCATCTTCCTGTGTATCCAGATACCATTCACTCTTGCACTTTTGCATACTCATTCATGCATTGGCCATGACTCCTATCCTCCTTCTTTCTTTTCCAACTAATATTCAATGAGAACTGTGCACCAAGGCCAGTCCTGGGCACATAGAGGCATAAGATGCTAAGTTCAGGGCCCGTCTTCTCCAATTGCCCAATGCAGGGGAAAAGATGGGTGAAATATTGGGTCTAGGATAGTGGGAAGGGAAGACAGGGAACTCTGGAAACCCAGAACCCAAAGGATCATGCTGCCTATTTCTTTCGAGAGGAATAGATGGTAGAGTCTTCCTTGAATAGTAGATTAGAGTTCTCCAGGAGGTCACTGGTGCTTATGATGAAGGAAATGACATATTTGAGCTAAGTAGAGAGATTAATCCTTGACAAAAGATTAGGAAATTATAAAGTGGAACCGGGAGGGTGGACTGGAGTACCAGGTAGTTGTTTAGATTTTTATACTATGCCTGGTGTGGTCAATATAGGGGCAAGGAAGTTAGACACTGCTTGGAGAATAGACAGTGGATACTTGAAGCAAGGAAAGTGACTAGAAAGATGGGAGAGGCCCCAGAGGGGCTTAGGAGGCAGAACTGACAGAACTCGGTGATGCTAGTATGGAGGATGAAGGAGCAGGGCATGGCTAAAATTCTTTGAGACTTTCTTGGGCGCCTGAAGACACCTTCTATCTTAGAGGGGAACAGTTTCTGCCTATGACTCTCTGTGCTCTGAGCATTTTAAACAGGTTTGTTCTTTCTGCTCCTGTAAGTGACTTTACATAAAGTGAGACATTGGGTGCTGGAGTCCCAAGTCTGCTTGTACATCCACTTGGCACATGAACAAGTTGTGAGCCAGATGTGGGCCTGTACATCATGCCTTTCTGAATTCCCCCATCCCTACCTGGCAAGCACTTCCTGAAACCTGATTCTGTCACTCAGTGAGTGGGGGAGAAAATGAATCCGAACAGTTTAAGGCTAAAGCCTGGAATCTGGATCAACTCTTTTGCCTCCTTTTTAAGAGAAGTTTAACTGCTCAAGATTGGGGTGGGTGGGGAGCACATAGAAGGTCACTGAGGTAAAAGACTTGTTCTGGAATAATTCTGAGTGAAGTCAAGACTAGATATATGTATGTGATGTGTGTATATGTGAGTGTGAATATATGTACCCACATATGAGCAGGTGTGTTGTGTGTATGCAAACATGTATTTATATGTGTGCCCCTGTGTGTCAGTGTATTTATATGTGAGTCTGTATTCTCATGTGTGAGTGTGTGAAGGGTTATTGTATATGTGTACACATGTACACGTGTGCCCTATGGTATGAGTGTATGTGCACATGTGTGCTTATGTGTGTGTGTTTGTGTGTGTGAATAAATAATCTAGAGTCTGAGTGAGATAAAGCAGATATGATGCCAAGACCCTAGTACACACCAAGTCATCATTTACCTCATGTTCTCATGTCCTGTGAAGATGCAAGCCCTTTGTGCTCGCTGCCTTGATGGGAGCTGATCAACTGAGCCCACCTTTCCAGCGCTGTGCTTGGCTTTGATCCCTGAAGATAGAATTTGTTTCCCCATTTCTGCTCCTCTCTGTGAGCCCCCAGGCTGGTGGAAGGTGTCCTGAGAACCCCCTCAGCGCTGCTCTTAGCTCTGGTCCCTCCTGGGGATCCAGCCCCCAGAGGCAGCTGGGCTCCAGCAGCAAACTGGACATTGTTAGCTGCTGGCTTTCTTTCTTTCCTTTTTGCCTCAATTTCTTTGGCCCTGAAATGGAAAAGATGGTCTGTTTGAGAGAAAGCATGGGAGGGTGTGGTGTAGCTATTCGAATGTAGCAGGCGAGCACCCCAGGGATTCAGGAACCCCTGGAGAGACCCTCCAGTTCTCCCAGTCTGTGTAGAGATGTGGAGCCAACCTGAGAGGAATTGCTGCTCCAGTGAAGTGTCTGTCACCCTCAACTCCACCCCAGGGAAGTTCCTGAGCTTTTTGGAGAGGGAACTATGGAAAGGGCAGAGAATTCTAAGAATGTGTGTGTGTGTGTGTGTGTGTGTGTGTGTGTGTGTGTGTGATGTGTGTGTTACTGCTTTCATGCCCACAGACCCTTAGAGGAGAGGAAATAGGGGCCCTCACTTAGAGGAAACAACAGCCACTTCTCATCAGGGAAGCCCCACCAGGTCCTGCTGCTCTTTATTTCATCCTCCTAGGCTCTTCTGTTTCCCTTCTCTGTCTCTATATACTACCTGCTTTTGAACAAAATGAAGGCTTAAAAAAACATGTTGTTTGTCTTTAGGCCACACCTACAGGTGCTCAGGGATGACCCTTTGCTCTGTGATCAGAGATCATTCTTAGAGGTAAGAGTCCTGCCTGCCATACTAGCACTGGTCCTTGAAAGGTGTTTTAATAAAAAAAAATTATTTTTCAAAAAAATTGTGGTAAAATACCCATAACATCCAACTGATCATTTTAACCATTTTAAAGTGCACAACTCAATAGCATTAATACATCATCATTACTGAGTTCCCAAACATTTCATCATGCCAAGCACCCCATTAGCAGTCATTTTCTCATCCCTCCCCCATAGACCCTGGTAACCACTAATCTGCCATCTCAAGGGATTTGCCTCTCCTGGACACATGGTATAAATGAAAAATATGACAGATATGACTTTTAAGTGTGTGGCTTGGTTCCCTTAGCAGAAGAACATTTTTCAGTTGAAGCAGTCTTTTTCCTTCCCTCCCTCCCTCCCTCCCTCCCTCCCTCCCTCCCTCCCTCCCTCCCTCCCTTCCTTCCTTCCTTCCTTCCTTCCTTCCTTCCTTCCTTCCTTCCTTCCTTCCTTCCTTCCTTCCTTCCTTCCTCCCTTCCTTCCTTCCTCCCTCTCTCCCTCCTTCCCTTCCTCTCTCCCTTCCCTCCCTCCCTTCCTTCCTCCCTTTCTCTCCCTTCCTCTCTTCTTCCCTTCCTTCCTCCATTCCTCTCTCCCTTTCTCCCTCCCTTCCTCCCTCCCTTCCTCCCTTCCTCTCTCCCTTGCTTCCTTCTTCCCTCCCTCCCTCCCTCCCTCCCTCCCTTCCTTCCTTCCTTCCTTCCTCCTTTCCTCTTTCACTTCCTCTCTTCCTCTCTCCCTTCCTCCCTTATTCCCTCCCTCCCTCCTTCCCTTCCTTCCTTCCTTCCTTCCTTCCTCCCTTCCTTCCTCCCTCTCTCCCTCCTTCCCTTCCTCTCTCCCTTCCCTCCCTCCCTTCCTTCCTCCCTTTCTCTCCCTTCCTCTCTTCTTCCCTTCCTTCCTCCATTCCTCTCTCCCTTTCTCCCTCCCTTCCTCCCTCCCTTCCTCCCTTCCTCTCTCCCTTGCTCCCTTCTTCCCTCCCTCCCTCCCTCCCTCCCTCCTTCCCTTCCTTCCTTCCTTCCTTCCTTCCTCCCTTCCTTCCTCCCTCTCTCCCTCCTTCCCTTCCTCTCTCCCTTCCCTCCCTCCCTTCCTTCCTCCCTTTCTCTCCCTTCCTCTCTTCTTCCCTTCCTTCCTTCCTCCATTCCTCTCTCCCTTTCTCCCTCCCTTCCTCCCTCCCTTCCTCCCTTCCTTTCTCCCTTGCTCCCTTCTTCCCTCCCTCCCTCCCTCCCTTCCTTCCTTCCTTCCTTCCTTCCTTTCTTCCTTCCTTCCTTCCTTCCTTCCTCCTTTCCTCCTTCACTTCCTCTCTTCCTCTCTCCCTTCCTCCCTTATTCCCACCCTCCCTCCCTCCCTCCCTTCCTTCCTTCCTTCCTTCCTTCCTTCCTTCCTTCCTTCCTTCCTTCCTTCCTTCCTTCCTTCCTTCCTTCCTTCCTTCCTTCCTTCCTTCCTTCCTTCCTTCCTCTCCCTCCTTTTATCCCTCCCTATCTCCTTTTTTTACTCTCCCTTCCTCCCTCCCTCCCTCCCTCCCTCCCTTCCTTTCTCTCTTCTCTCTTTGCAGGCCAAATTGTTCAGCTCCTTGAACAGAGATGCAGGTGGCCATTAGGGCCACAATCAGCAGAGCTCAGTAGCTACCATAGCAATATCAAACTGTGTTTGGGGGGAATCCTATGGTGTTGGGGATCAGACTCTGCCTCCATACAAAAGCTAGGACTCCAGTCCTTCAGAACATTTCTCTAGCCCCACAAGTCTGTTTGTGTTTGTTTTGTTTTGGGGAGTCACACCTGACTGTGCTCAGGACTTAATCCTAGCCCTTTGCTCAGGACTCACTCCTGGCACTGCTCAGGAGACCACATGTAGTGTTGAGAATTGAACCCGGATCAAATCCTTTATAATCGCATATTGCACAGACCCTGCTGCTCTGTCCTCATGGAAGAAAATCTGTTACTCTCATTTGCCCTCCCAAATTTGTTTCTATCTGTGGGAGCTCCAAGGTCCTCTGAGTACAAAGGGATGAGTGCTCTGGCTGTGACAGTGAGCTGAAGTGTTCCTTTCTCTCCAAGGGTATATGAATTTCTGACTCCCTCCAGGCTGGCACTAACCCAGAGTGCTGCCAGGGGGCAGCACATCCCTGTGGAGTCCTGGCCCTCCAAAGAGCTGCTGTTTATAAAATTGCTCAGCCCTAGTACATTTACTGCCTTTCCATCATGCAAGTTTCAGATGTTCTGCTCCAGCCAAACAAATTGTCCGGGCTTGATTTCTGAGAAATCATTGTCAAGAATTGCTGAACCAGTTTAATTCTAAAGCACATATTTATACGGGGCTTCCAAACACACATGCCTGCGCACGATTACAAATGGAAGGGAGAGAAAGTTTAATCAGGAAGGAGATTAAGTCTGAGCAGGGAGCCTGGGAGAGCTGGAATTGGCAGGATTGAAATTGGGGGCAGACTCCACTTGGGTAACCTCCATGGAACGGCGTTGCGGATGGAAACTCCTCTTCGGTTTAGTTCCAAGAATATGAGTTCAGAGGCTTCATGTCTCTCAAGGGTCCTGTGTTGAAAGGCCCGTTAGCTGTTAGCTTCTGGGGATTCACTTTGCCGCTGGGAGATTCCAGATCACTGCCATCTCCCTCTTGCTGACCAATGGGGAATATCCTGCTCTTGTGCCTGCCTGGTTCAGCTTAAGAGATCCAGGGTATTCACTCCTGGGGGGTCATTTAGAGCCCCTATTCCCGGTAAATACAAGATAGGAGATTCCTGGTAATGCCAGTACCTTCCCTGACCTTCTACCTCCCATCTTCTGTGCTGTCTTGTCTTCCTCAACTGCAGGGAATTTCAAGTCTGTGCATACACTCTCTTCTTAGAGAAGAACTGACACATCCCTTCTGCAGTTTGGCAGAAAGAGAGTTGCTCTGTCTCAGTTTGGGGATGCTAGGCATATGCTGAGGGGGGACACAGCTTGGAGTTTAGAGACAGCAACACTTCTAGCTCATGTGACAGAGCTGCCTTGACATTCCAGGCCCTGAACTTTCCACTTGCACTGACACAATGTAGTTTAACTCTCATAACAGACTCCCTAGGGTGGCATTCTCACCCCCATTTTACAGAAACAGAAGTAGGGGTTTAGAGAAGGATATCACTGGTGGTAGAAATCATGAGCCTTCTTCTGCTTCTGAGGTCACAAGCCAGGCTCTGATCTCTGCTCTCCAAGAGATATGGCCCCATGTGCACCCTACTCTGGAACTGAAGTGCTGCAAATTCAAGCTCTGGAACCTTCTGATCGATTGGCTTGAAAAGGTTCATTTTAGATGGAAATCTATAAAGATTGGCTCATCCACACAATTTCAAAATCACACAGTAAAAACATCCATTCACTCTGGGGTTTTTGACACATGAGGCAGTAGAACACATGCACAGAGACTTGGAACTCAGAGAAGTTCCATTCCAACTTGTTTTGCTACTTTGATCAGCATTTCTGCCCTTGAGATTTCTCCTGTGTGTTGTATGTATTAGTTATGTATAGGATGTATGGAGGCAAGGGATGATTGTGAGGACTGAAGTGCCTGCAGGAACTTTGGTGAGCTAGAGTCTTCATAAATCAGTGAGAGCCAGAGTCTTAGAAAACGAAAGCTTTTAGGCTCATTTACTGCTCGAGAAACCTGAGGTTTATACCTGATATCAAAGGAAATCCACAATACACATTAAGCCCTACCATGAATGTGTAGTAGCCCATCATCAAGAGTCAAGGCCTGAAAATGATGGGGATGGGTAGGTTTAGAATTAGGATGGGGGAGGGTGCATGTAATTCACTCCAGACTTTTCAAGGTGCTGGCCATAGGAATGAAGAGTTGGTTCTCTTGTTCTGCTCAGCAACCTTCAAGTTTGTTTATTAAACCTTGCTTTCTGTTTAACCTTTCTTTTTGTGACGACACAGCAAGACACCATAATTTTCTAATACCATACAGTGCCAACATCTTGGAGGGTTTTAGGACAGATCCTAATAGCCAGCACTCTCTGCATTTTAAGAGTCAGGCCCAAGAATCCTTGAAAGGCACACAACTTTCTAAAGCAGAGAACTGAAGCCATCTTCCTCTAAACATTTATTACAATAGAAGCATTATTTGTATTCAGCACAGACTGAAGCAAAACTAAGCATTTGGTCTTTTTTATTGCAGTTGAAATCTGGCTCTATCTGGCAACCCTTTTTAGAATAACACACTGAATAAAGTTTCTAAAATGTGTGGGGAGGTGTGACAGTTTCTGTTAGTAGCATGTGAGTGTGGGGTGTGGGGTCTCTGCCTGAGTAGTCCAGACACCTGCTTTCCAGGGAAGCTGCAGACTCCTCACTCAGGGGTAATGATGAAGGAGAAATGGATAAGAAAGGAATTCTTCCTGAATTCTTGCAAAACCAAGAGGCTATTTAGTACTTATTACTAAACTAAGAGATAACCAAAGTCAAGCACAACTATTTAAAACTCAGTTCCAATCACTTCAACTAAAAAGGCAGCCAGGCTCTGATCTCTGAAAGGAGAAAGTGTCAACTCTTGGGATGCAGAAATCCACAACAGTAGCTTCAGGAATGGCTTGATCTAGGGATAACTTACATTTACTTCTCAACAAACAGAGCTGACAATAAGAATTTGTATGTAAATAATTTATTGAGCAAGTGCTCCCAGGACTGACTGAGGACTGAACCTGTAAGCAGGGCAGGGTAGAGAAAAAGCATGAAGGAAGATTGGTCTTTTAATTAGGGTCTAATTGTTCAGAGAGATCTACAGCATCTACAGCATGAATAATGACAGAACTGTCCACACTTAGGCAAGAGGCCTGGTCTTCTAGACTTGATGTTAATCAGGCATTGACAAGGGACTGCCTCTGGAATGGGGGGCAAAACTTCCTGAGAATTGCCGGGCAAACTGATTCTCTTTGGCTACAGGCTGTTCTCTAAAGAAAAATTCCACTGTAAGCTCTCAGAAGGATTCCACTGTGAGCAGCCAACCCTTACAGCCAATGCTAACAGATGGTGTGTTGGTCTAGTGGAGGGCATCTGGGCAAGGCACTGGCATTGTGTACATCAGGGGGATAAGTAATGACACAGCATTTCCTTTCTTACTGCATTTCTAAAGCTCTGTTCTCAAACAGACTGGGCAGAAATAACCACAGAAGGCCTACCTGTGTTTGATGAATGGAAAGAAAGCTTGATCTCTCCCTTTGTCCAAAGAGAAAGTTTCCTGGACTAACCACGCAATTCGTGGTTGTCTCCTGTGTCAGGATGGTGGTGGGCTATTTTTGTTTGTGTAAAACCCATAAATAAAAATCCTCAGAATAGGTTTATTTCTAGAAGATGGAGAAATGCTGAGCACAGAAAAATGACTATATTTCTTGGTTCAGGCTCTGAACATATATTTTAAAGTCATTGTTCAGAGATGAGGGATGAAAAGACTAGCTCTAGATGTGAAGCTCACCACATAGAGCGGTGAGTTTAGTTAGAGAGATGACTACACTAAGTATCATGACAAAGTTAATGAGTGAGAGAAGTAGAATGCCTATCTCGTATACAGGCTGGGGGTGGGGAAGGAGGGAAATGGGGGACATTGGTGGTGGGAAGGTTACATTGGTGAAGGGCGGTATTCTTTTTATGACTGAAACCCAACTACAATGTATATAATCTGATGCTTAAATAAAGACAAATATTGGGGAAAAAGTCATTGGTTGTTTTGAATGTGGGAACAGTGTGTAGACAAATGCAGGAAACCAGAGGGATTGGAAAGAGCAGTAATGGGCTAAGCAGATAGGAGCAGGTTGTGGGCAGGTCAGATGGAAGTGACATAGAGATGAGTGAATGCTCTTATGGATGCCTCACAGGCATTCAAAAGGGTCTAAACTTTACCCTGAAAACACTGGGTAAACCCAAACACTGGTTTGGGTTGAGGTTCTTCTCATCTTATGCTGTACCATGCCTCCTCTCATCAGTCTTCTGTCCCAGGCTCTGGGAGAATTCAGTAGTAGGCTGTTGTACAGTGAGCTCATGCATTAGGGGTAGACGGGCATGGCATGTGACATGGAAGGTTATGGTCACTTTGAACAGATTTCAGTCTAGAGTAGGGTTGGGGTGGGGTTGGAGATAGTGTGATATATTGACTCAGTCTGCTTGCTGGTCTCATTGTTCTGAGGTCAGAATCAGCTTTATCCTGAGGACAGGAGGGGAAGGCAGGAAGGCAGCAGCTTTGAGGGTTGCCACTATCATACCTTTACTATATATTTTTTTACTCTTATCCTTTAAGAAAAAAAATACAACTTACTGAACTTAAAAACAAATAACTGTAGTAGAATGCCTGTCTCGAATACAGGCAGGGGATGGGAAGGGGAGAGGGGGTAATGTTACACTGGTGAAGGGGGGTGTTCTGGTTATGACTGTAACCCAACTATAATCATGTTACTTAAATAAAAAATATATTAAAAAAAAAAGACCAACACATACATGGCTTAACAACCAAACTTAATAAAGATGTTTTCAAGATGTAGGCTGACTAGGGTGGGGGACTATGGAAGTGGAGGTGATAATGAAAGGGAGCATTTGTGGAGTTAACACTGATGGTAGAATTGGTATTGGAACACTCTATGTCTAAAACTAAACTATGAATAATTGTAAATCATGGTGCTTTGATAAAATAAAAGTAATCAAATGTTACAATCTTTTCACCATCAACCAGCTTTGAAGGGCCTCTTTTACTGACACAACAGTAAGGTCCTTATCTTTGGGCGCACTCCTCTATGTCTTTTAATTGAAATACATCTTTCAGGACTCTTCCAGTGGTGAGGCCTCAAGTGTCTTTTATGTTTTTTTTTTTTTTTTTTTGGTTTTTGGGCCACACCCGGTGACGCTCAGGGGTTACTCCTGGCTATGCGCTCAGAAGTCGCTCCTGGCTTGGGGGACCATATGGGACGCCGGGGGATCGAACCGCGGTCCGTCTCCTAGGCTAGCGCAGGTAAGGCAGGCACCTTACCTCCAGCGCCACCGCCCGGCCCCTGTCTTTTATGTTTTAACTCCATCATCCTCCAGGGTCTGTATCCAAGTGGAAGAGCATATGGACAAAGCACATCTGCTTACTAAGTGCCTTGAACCTGAAGAGATGCATATCATTTTCTTTTACTCGATTGGTGAAAACTGGTCACATGTTATTGTTTAGCTGCAAAGGCAGCTGGGAAATGTAGTTCTTGGCTGGGCAGGGCTCCTCAAAGATAGATAATCCAATCCTACAGAAGGAGAATGTGCATGCATTTTAATGAACGGTAGGTCTTAACCCTACCACAGGAGCCAGTAAGTGGAAACCCGGCTGGGAGTGTAATTGTACCCCTACAAGGTCGGCCTAAATGTAGTTGTCCCTGATAGAATATGCTCCCTGAAACGGTCTGCAGGGATTTGTGCTGTGTCCAGCTCTACAATATATGGTCTTGGCCAGGGGAGATAAGCATTCTGCACCTTGCAAAGCAGACAGGAAAAATAAACGAAAGCATGAAACGACAATTTCTTGTCAGCAGGGCCTGGATTCTCGGTAAAGCTCCTGAGTACACAAGTTTGAGATAAATCCGGTGTCCCTCCTGCAGCTTCAGTTTGTACAGGGGCTGTATTTGATAGCTCCCTTTTGGAATCAAGAGCTAGTTCCATCCATTTATTCCTGGCTTTCTCCTGGATCTGCAGTGAAAGTGTGTAAGGCTGAATTCATAGCCCGAGGACATTCTCGCAGCAGTTCCTTGTAATGATCTAAATATAGACACCTCACCTCTGGTGCTGAGCAAGGAGAGACTGACTGCCTTGCAGATCCTTGCTGTGGCAGCTTAGGTGGAGGGGTGGGGTTCGAGTCTCAGCAGCTTCGCTTACTTCTATGCCTCTTTGAGCAGTGCCAAGGACACTTTACAAGAGTAAACTCTTGTCCCTTTCTCTGTGAAATGGGAACAGTTGCTATGGACATGACAAGAACAAGTGAGGAGTCTAGAAGAGTGTCGTATTTTGGGGTGAGGGAGCAGGTTTTGGGGACCTCTCGGTCAACCAGATGGTTCAATATTAGGGCCAGGTGATGTGATGGTGCTGTGAAACTCCTGGACTAATTCAATGGTTCCTCTGGTTGGGAAGGGGGCATGCAGTAAAAAAACAACTTTGTCTAGGGTAGGATCCAAAACAATTAGGGCAGAGACCTGGTATCTAACTAAATTTGAATTCTGGTTCTGCCTCTAAGGGCCTTGGCCTTGGCCAAGTTACTGTTGTGCAAACTTATGCCAATACAAGTGATTATGGGCAGGGCCCATGGATAGTTTATTTTTTATTTATTTATTTTGGATCATACCTGAATCTGCTCAAGGCTTACTTTTTTTTTTAATTTAACATCATGGTTACAAAGGTGTACAGTTTTTTTTTTCACAGATAAAGTTGTTCATGATTGAGTTACAATCATACAATGTACAACAACCTTCACCAGTGCACATTTCCCACCACCACTGTCAACAGTTTTCCTCTTACCTCAGGGCTTACTCTTGATTCTGTGCTCAGCAATCACTCCTGGCAGTTCTTGAGGCCATATTCAGTGCTGAAGATAGAACCAGCATCTACCATGTGCTATCTCTATGGGTAGTTTTAAAACTCAAGCTCTGGAACCAGGATGTCTAAATTTTTAATCTATCTTTGCTACATTTTAGCTCTGTCCCCATAGTGACCCACGAATCCAGGGGATGCACCATGGTGGAATTCCTGGTATAAGAAATTATCCTGAATTTGAAGTTTCTCTAAATCTAAAGTTTCTGTCTCTACCAGGATGCTCATATCTATATCTGCTCACTAACTTGTTAGAGAGCTGTCCAATGCACAGAGAAGACAAGTTTGTATTGCCAAAGGCATTAGTAACTTAATACATGGACCTTTATTATCCTAGATTCAGACCACCAGGAACATGGTAGAAGTGTACAGTATACATAGTATATTCAATATCAGTGGAAGAGTGAACAACTGAACTGTCAGCAGCCCACTTATGGAAACTTTCAATTTTGAAGAGAGAAATATTTATTATGCAGAGTCAGGGAGTCAGGGTCAGGGAGGATGAAGCTGAGGCTGAGGCAGAAGGATGAGAGGGTTTAGGCTTTTAGAATTGCAGGGAGAAAGAAAAAAGGTAGTGACAGAGATAAAAAGATCATGAGAGAAGGGGAGAGAAAATAGAGAGAGAGAGAGAGAGAGAGAGAGAGAGAGAGAGAGAGATCTACTTATAAGCTGCCCTCACCAACCCATATTTCCTTTTGGAAAAAATGCACTTAAATGAAAATGAAACAAGTAATACTCAGAAGGTCTGTTTATTGATCTGTTCCCATGCCTGTCTTTGTGTTTCTATAGATGTTTCTGAATTCTTCTTTTGAATATTTATCTGTGGGGGCGAGGAGACAAAAAGGTGGAGTGAGTATTTCCTGTATTGGATTGAGTCATTGTGATTGGTTTTAAACAAATCTCTTGAGTCTGGAGGAATTAATACAAAACATGAAAAGAATAAAATGAAAAACCTCCATTAGCCCATTGCTCAGCTTCACAAATACTGTGCAGAGAAAATCCTACCTGCAGGGATTTAAACAGCCAACTTATTTTGCAGATACTATTGTCCCCCATTTTGCTGCTAAGGAAACTGAGGCCCAGGAGGTCAACCAACTTACTGAGAGTGTTCCAGGCAACTGAACTCTGGAGTTTACAGTTTCCACTCTTATCCCAATGAGGCAAGCTCTTATACCTGGACCTGTTTTGCCATTTGTATTTTTGGATGGACTCCTGATTACTTCAGGAAACTGGGGAATGTTCCTTCACTCTGAATTATAATTGAGACTCTGGTGCTCAAAGTATGGTCCATCAGCTGGCAGTTTCAGCACTGTCCAGAACAATGTAGACTCTTAGGTCTGGCCTAGATCTCTTGAGTCAGAATTTTAGAGGGTAAAGGAGTCAAGTGAGTAGTCAGTATTCCAACCAGCCTCTGGAATATTCTTCTTCAGAGCACTGGTGGCCAAGGATTATATTCCTTCCTCTAGGAGTCCTGGGGTCAATACAAACCCGCTGAAATATTACCCTTAAGGACCAGGCAATAGTTGCCCTGTACTTGGTAAATAGTCACTCTCTGTGTTCCTAGCAGAGGTGCTTCTGTGTAATGCAGACGTCTGCAGGTATTGGGGTTCATCAGTCAGTCATATAAACCAGGCTTCCCAGTCACCAGGTTGCCCTCTCATAGAGCCGTGATTTACACATGTAGCTGGGAGGGCCAGCACCTGTTAGAAATATGCACCAGGCAGGCTTTACTTTTGCACCATAAAATGGATAAATCTGCCACCCATAAAGTCTTATTTATTGCTAAGAGTTCATTATATATGCATGAAAGCCAACTAATTTAACTCCTTGGCTGTAATTTCCTGCATGGGGCTGGGTTCAGGACTGGGGTACGGGTAAATATGGAAGCAGTTCAGACCAAAATCCAGGTGAACTTGAGAGAATGGTATCTGCACCAGAACCAAAGGAGGCAGGAGGGACCAGGCCAGCTCTAATTCAACCCTGGCCTGGTTAGAAGCGGAATCAAAGCCTTTGCTACTGCCTCACAGCCTCCCTGTTTCTTTCTTATAAAATGGAGATAAGCATCCCTATCACCTGAAATGATTGTGACAATTAAAATAACACTGTATTTCATCAAACCAAGGCCACTGACCATTAGCTGTGAGATGCATCCTTATTTTATGCACCACTAAGAAAGAAAAAAAAATGCTGCCAACTGAACTCAGTTCTGTTTTTTTGAGAATGCATTTAGAATGTTTATTTTATGCTTATTGAAAGAGCTCTTTTAAATTCATTTAGGCAGAGATTTTGTCATCTATCACATTTGCATACATTAAAGGGGAAAATAAACAAAATAAAATGGTGAAGGTATTCCTAAAACTTTTCCACTTTTAGAGTTCAATTTCTCTGAATCTATTCTGACCCAGGCATTTCTGTCTCTATTTTTCTACATGATCTTTCCTTTTCTTTCTTTTCTTGTTTTGGTTTTTGCTTTTGTTTTTGGGCTACTCCCAGTGACGCTCAGGGCGTAAATACCAGCTATGGGCTCAGAAATCACCCTTGACTTGGGGGACCATATGGGATGCCAGGGGATTTAACAGTGCTCTGTCCTAGGTTAGCACGTGCAAGGCACGCAGGCTGTTCTACCACATGCTTTTTCCTGTTGTGCTAACAAAAGGGTTTACAATAACGCAGTGATTTTGAGACAAGTACTTTTGTGGGGAAAGCATTCAGTGGTGCTAGGGACAAACCCAGGGCTCTCATAGACAAAGAATAAGCTGCAACCCTTTGAATCTTCCTCCTCCTCTCTCCCTTCTGAAATGGGTGCTCTCACCTGTCACCTCTAGTACATTTTCCTCTATCTACCTTTGCAATGAACTTCTGGAATTTTTACCCCTGGTCAGGAGAGATCAAGGGAAAGTTTGCAGGCAACAATCAAGTCTCCTGCTCTTCTTTCTTTTCTAGCTTTTGGAAGCATCTTCCAGCATGCCTTGGCTTGTAAATGCACCCCTCCCATCCCTGTTTTTGGCCGCATGTCACTGCCCTGCTATGTGTCTTCTCGTATAGGGGCACCATCTGCAAAGATGTTATTTCCATTCTACTCAGGGTCCAAATAAAAGTACATTTCCATGTACCAGATCTTAGTAGGCATCTTTTGGAGTTGGGGTTTGATTCAAGCAGCAACACAGGGCATAGTTAGGCAGGAACATGAATTAGAAGATGTGCTGATATGCAGTTACTAGCATTTTCAGGCTGAACATCAATGAGGATGGAGCATGATCCCTGGGGTCAGAGAGGATGGAGCCAGTAGGGTCCTAGAGATAAACTGAACTATCTTTACTGTTTCTTAAATTAGGTCTTTGGGTCTAGCTGCACTGCCCAACCTCTCTATGCTCATCCTTGGTCCCATATTCTCCTTCCCAACCTCCTAAGACCACAGCATTTGACTGGGAGAAGGCGAGACCGATGATGGTACCTAAAATTCAGGACTACCCTCTTCTATTCCTCTTTCCTGATGAGGCTGAAGTTTTTGAAAACTGGAAAGGGTTTAAAGGCTTAAGAGTTGGAGCCATCCGTTTCATTCTTTTATAATCCTTTGTGGGGACTTCCAAAAATACCTTGTCCTTAAGCAGTTTTCATTAGGGATGTTACTTGCTCAAACTTCGACTAATTCAGGTTCACTTCTATCCCAGTGGAGTTTTACCATTCTTGCTCCCGGCCTCCTCTGATGTCAGGCCAAACAGAAATTTGCTGAGAGGATGTGAGGCCCACACTTCTCCCAGTATTATATCAGAATGGCCCTGGGAGGGTATTAATAGCCTAGAGTCATGGTACAAATGGTTATTTATATGTGTAGGTGATGGCTAAAGTACACCCTCCAGTAATTATTCACAATTAACAAGCACTTCAGTAAATGAACAAAATCTGTTCTTAATCCATTGAGGCAGCAATTTTTTATCCAGAACTCATGCACCCGAAACTTCTGGCTAACCAGCCCTCCCACACAGCTCCAGAACAAAGCTAATTAGCGATTATAATCATGACCTTCAGGCTCTGGAAGGAGCCTGAAGGGTACTTGAGTCATCAATAAAAGATAATGTGTTCAGTAGAGTTTCAGCTGACAAGCATAATAGAGTTCAAACTTGGTGATCTATAGGTACCTGTTAACTCTCTATTAACCGAAAAGCAATGACATCTTCCCTGCAGCCAAGTGCTCTTTGCTGTACTTCATGGAAATTCCATCTCTGGGGATAGTGTGTATCCTTGGGCAGAGGGTAGGAACCAGGATCCTCTCTTCCACTTGTTCAAAGTTGTTTCTGACTTGCATCCTTGAATTAATGCAGTTGATGACTCAGAAATATGCCAAGTGGAGAAAGCCTGTCAGAGGATCACAGGATTATTCACATTTTTTTCTGTACTGATCATCTCCAGGTATATGTAGATTTTTTTGTGTGATCAATTTGAGCAACTAGAGAGCAGATTTTCTTTTTTTTTTTTAATGAGGAGAAGAAAATAAAATGAATGTTTTGGCTGTACAAGTGTAAAGTGTTGACTGAATCTGGGCCCTTGGGAAGAAATGTGAGATGTGTGGGATTTATTCCAACCCATGTAATTTGGTCCATTTTCATGTCTCTTGCCTTTCTCTACCCCCTACATCTAGCCATTTGCCACTGCTCCTTTAAAGAATCCAAATTGCACTGAGTCGTTTTTGAGCTTCTGCCTGTCTTCACCTGCTGTCTTCTACCACCCACATGTGCCATCATTTCTGCCTGTCTTTTTCCAGAACTTTTGTTTGTTTAGTTTTATTTTGGGGCCATTTCCAGTGGTTCTCAGTGGTTACTTATGCTTGAAGGACCATATGAGATGCTGGTGATTGAACCTGGGTCAGCTGTTTGCAAGGCAAGTGACTATCCACTGTGCTATTGCTCCGGTCCCTAGAAATTGTTTTCATGCTCCTCAGCAAATGCTAACTAGTTCAGTAGAGTTTCATAGAGCTGGCAAATGGTGACCTCTGCCCACCTCTGTGTGCCATTGTTACCTATACCCAATATTCCCTCACTCTGTCCTGACCACACTGGCCTTACTAAGTTTTAAAACTGACAACAGAGCACATATCACAGAGGACCAGGACCTTGGAATAGGCTCTCTGTTTCTCATTTAGAGGCCTCCAGGTCCAAGTGATTTTCCTGCTTAGACTTTCGTTTTCCCTTAAGGCTTTAGTCCCACTTCAAAGAGACTTTCCTAACTGCCATATCTAAAATACTCCCTCAATTCCTTTTTAATTTATTTTTTTAAACACCGTGATTACAAACATGATTGTAGTTTGGTTTTAGTCATACAAAGAACACCCCACCTCACCATTGTAACATTCCCACCACCAATGCCCCCCATCTCCCTCCTCCCCTACCCCCTGCCTGTATTTGAGACATTGCCTCAATTTGTTTCTTTGTAATTATTTCCACTGCTTAAGTTGGAAAGGACATGTAATACTTTCTTGTAATAGACAATAAGACTTCTTATAAATATTCATTTCTTTGTTGTCTGCCTGGCTATTAAGATATAGGTTTTATGAGAGTGAGAATAAGTTGATTTTATGACTTATTTATGCATTTTACCCTCTAATGGTGCTAGGAATCAAATCCAGGGTCTCATCCATGCAAGGCAAGTGCCATATCACTGAGCTATATCACTGGTCTCTGATTTTTACACTTGCACATGGCATAAAATAGGTGCTCAGTGAAATAATTGTTGATAAAATAAAGAGACATTTGGAGCCAAGAGGAGAATTTAGTAAGGCATTTGGTTTTAAAAATATCCTAGAAAATAAAAGTCCTAGGAATTTCCATATACAGGAGGTGCAAGACCTACATTTAATGAACTTTAAAGAAGCATTTGAACGCCAGCTTAAGCAAATGGAGAGATATAGTATGTTTGGGGATGGGAAGACCCAGTATTGTAAAGAAAACAATTTTCTCCAAATTAGTTCATAAATTGAATGCAATTTCAGCCCAATGCCCTTAGGAATTCATTGTGAACCTGACAAGATTATTCAAAAACTCATCTGGAAAAATAAATAGGAGAAAACAGAGTCATGGAATTAAAAAATAATAAAGAAGAGATTTCAACAAAATGTTTAGATTTTAATATGTATGATAAAGAGGCTAAGATAGTGTACTACTGGGGCAGAAATATACCCAAATACCAATGAAATAGAATACTAAATCCAGAAAGAGAAAAATGCTATCTTAGAATTTACTTTAAGAATTATATTATAACCCATGGAATAAAATATTCAAGAGTCCATACAGATACAAATAATTATATTTGTTGTGGAGAAGGGACAGCTCTTTTCCCTAGAAGAATTTCAATGAATAAATATAGAAGGAATGATGGGAATAGATAATAACTAGTCGGTGAATACTTTAGTAATGATTGTTGCAGCGAATGCATTGATAGATGCTAAAGTTATGGGCAAAAGGATGATAAGAAACGAGATATTTTCAGTATTCCAAAGTTGCCACAGATGCTTATTCACCACTGAGAGAGACATAGGAAGAAACCTGGCAGATGTCAGCTCACCTGAGTTATTAGAGTTGACATCACATGTGATGAGGAACAGGCTACCCAAATCTAGCCAACTGTCTGCTCACAGAGGGCCCAGCATCACATCAAGCATTTAGTGTCTCCCTTAAACATACATAAACTCAATTTCGCTCTCTTTTTTTTAATTTGTTTGGTTTTTAATGATGGAAACAAAACATTTAAAACCGCAGCTTCTGGAAGAACCACTTGTTCTTGCCGGTCTTGTATCTCTCCTCAAACTTGACCTTGGCCTCTCTGCGGGCCTTGCGCTTAAGAGCCGGGTCTCTGAAGACATCTTTATTGACGATGGTTTTGTCCAAAGGGATGTCCACGGAGTACCTTGTGGGCAAAAGGTGATTATAGTTATATACTTTCACGAAAGACTTGATCTTTGACCTTTTGGCGATTTTCTTCTTGCCCATGGCGGCTGTCACTTTGCGTGGATAGCGGTCAATTCCAGCCACCAGGGCATGGCTGTAGGGGCGGTCTGAGGTGCCATCATCAATGTTCTTGACGATGACCGCTTTGCGTCCTGAGTAGCGTCCGGCTAGCACCAGGACCACCTTCCCGGGTTTCATAAACTTGCCCATTTCGACGGCAACCACTCGGGCCTACAGCAGAAAGGAAGAACTGGCTCAATTTCTCTTTTTAAAATAAGTGTCATGCCAACTGGTTTTTGGGTGTCCTTGAGTCACTCCCAGAAATGCTAAGCCCAGTTGATTAGGGTCTGCCAGAGCTACATTCAACAATGGTAGGGTGGAGAAGGTAGGCACACAGACCCCAGATCAAATTTTGACTCCGAGCATTTAAGATTTGTTCTTTATTACTGATCCATATCCTTGGTCTTATAGCCTCAGTCTTATCACACGAAAATGTCAAGCTATGGGGGCTAGAGTGATATAGTTCAGCAGGTAGGGCACTTGCTTTGCATGAGGCTGGTGACCCAGGTTTGATTCCTGGTACCACATATGGTCCTCTGAGCCCTTCCAGGAGTGCTCCCTGGGCAGAGTCAGGAGTAAAACCTCAATTTGATAATCATTTCAAATTGATCTGTGCTGATCTAAGCTTTGATCATTTCATTGGCCTTTGTTTTGTAACTAGCAATATGAAATAAATTTGTGCCTACATGATGGCAGGCTATGGTAGTAGGTTGGAAATTAGGGAAACTGGTAAAGAGAAAGACACTGTTGATGAAAGTGGTGTTTGTTTGAACATTTAATGCCTGAAAATTATGAACAACTTGGTAAATAATTGTGTTATAATAAAAATTAGAAAAAAATTTTGGAGCCACACCCAGCAATGATCAGGGGTTACTCCTGGCTCTGAGCTCAGAAATAGCCCCTGGCTCAGGGGACCATATGGGATGCTGGGAATCAAACTCGAATCCGTCCTGGGTTTGCTGTGTGCAATGCAAATGCCCTACATTCCGGCCCCTAAGTTTTTTTTTAAATTTTAAAACTTAATAGTTTTACAAAATATTAAAAATTAGCCACTGAGAGAAACAGTATTGTTGTTGTTGTAAAAATGCACAAACACACACACAACCTCTCCTCCCTGCAAAAAAGTCAAGCTAAATTGAGAAACATGCTACAAAACAGCTGGTGGGTATTTGTCAATGATGTCAAGGTCATGAAAGAAAAGACAAGAATAAGGAACTGTCAGGCAAAGGGACTCAGAAGACAAAACAACTAAATTCAGTATCAAATTTTGGGCTGAAGAAAGAATATTAATGGGAAAGCAGGAGAAATAAGATAAGTCTGTCGATTATTGCAGCGTAACAGTGTATCAATGTGAAGCTCCTGATTTTAGTAGTTCTTAATGTTATATGTGCTAAGGGACCCAGGGCCACTACAGTGAAGCTGGGGTGCAGATACTAGGGCTCAACCATCCAAGAACATTCTGGGCCTTTATTCATAAGCTCCTGACATCAGAGGAAGTTTGGTTAAAGGATAGATAGAAACTCTGAGTTACATTATTTTGTTTTTTATTTTTTTCTCTTTGGGTATCCCAAGCAGTACTCAGGATATTTTGGAGACCCCTCTCAGTGACTCATGGCCAACTGAGCCAGTGGTTCAATGCAAGTATATACATGATGCTTTGCTGCAGAGTCATCCCAGTGAGCATCAGGGGCTTTCAGGGTTGTGTGGGGTGAAGTTCATGGAACCACAAGATGCTGAAGATCAGACTGAGGTCAGCTGTATGTAAGGCAAATGTGTTAGTTTCTATCACTGCCTCTCTTCCCAGCAGAATCTATTTTTTTTAAATTTTCTATAATTATAAAATAAAAAATACTTTACTATAAGAGTAAACAATAAGATAAGGGATTATCCAGTCAGTGATGATGGAACAAATAATCATTTGGAGAAACAGAGACCTTACATATATGTTATAAGCTTTATAAAAGTATAATTTATATAACATAGCAAAGTAAATTCCATTTTAATTAAATATTGCTGAGCAGTTACATATTTCCTTTAAAGCTAAATAATATAAATTAATAGGAGAGTAACAATTTTAGAAAATAAGTTTCACTTATACTTCAAATTAGAAATAAGTTAATATATATGTTCTTATATACTTTACTATATTTATATTTATGCTAGTATATTATCTTGATAAAACTTATTGTTCACACTTTTCTAAGTATCCTATTAGAAAAATTCCTAACAATTTTATGAAATTAAAGTCAGAGATATAAACTACACTGAAAACTATCTGTGCCTGAGTCTGTTTCACCATTTATTCATTAATTAAATCAATATTCGTTGAGTGATCACCACATGCCAGTCATGGTGTGAAGATCCTATTCTTTTATGCCTTTGGCCTAAATTAATTCACTTGTAAACTAGTGATTATAGGGTCTTCCCCCTAAGTTTTTTGAGAGGTGTTAAGGGACATATGAAAGCTCTTGGAACAAAGTCAGGAGAGTAGTAGGTGCTCAATATGTTGGTAGGTGCTTCTATGTTCGTATTAGACACCAGAACACTCTTAGGTACGTGATCACAACAATCTGAATGATAAAAACTAGCATTTTAAAAAACAAACAAACAACACCCCCCCCAAAAAAAAACCCAGCATTTCAGCATGGACTAGTATGGGGCCAAGTTGGCCAAAGAGGTAGCACAGCTGTTAAGGTGTTTGTCTTGTATGTTGCCTACATTTGGGTTCAATCTCTGGAATCCCATCTGGTCCACAGAGCCTGCCAGGACTAATCCCTGAGTGCACCACCAGGTGTTAGTCCTGAGCGTCACAGGATGTGATCCAAAACAAAGTATATTGTTGTGGAAAGCACAAGCTCACAAGTTAAGAGCAGGTTCAAATTCCTCCTCTTCTGCAAAGTGGCTGTGTGCCCTTGAGCCTGTTACTTGAGTGTTCTGCCCCTAACTTCCTAACTGAGTTCCCCAGATAGAGATAATAAAAGGATCTACCTCATTAAGGGTGCTATGGAGATGAAATGAGCTATGGCTTGACATGCATTTAGAAGACTATCTGATACATAAGAAATGTCATACAAAGGTTTGCTAAATATAATGCAAATCATACCTGTCCTTTCAAAATACATCATGAGAGAAAAATTTCACTCTTCTCTCTGCACTGAGATGGGGAAAGTGTCATGATTTTTATCACTGAAAACCTGACAGTTCCTGAAAACCCGCCCTTGTCTTTCACCTGGGCCTAGAGATCTAGTGTCTCATTCATAAGAAAAAATTTTCAGAAGGCAATGGACTGATGTTGAAGCAGGGACGAAGAAGGAGAGATCTTTGCAAACATGTTGGAATTTCAGCCAACACTGAAGAGACTTCAGATAGTTTGCTAATAAATTTCTATCTTATCACTTGTGACAGTATCTATAGAATAAATCAAGTTGCGCTAAATAATCCAAATTCAGTTGTAGAAAAACAATTCCTAATAGATCATAAAAAGTTCCACAGAAATGTCAACAGATTGCTTTCCTGTGGAGAAGAATGATTGCCTAGTAGCAAGAAAGTTCCTGGGGTGCTTCATAGGACTTTAGCTTATGCATGCGTGTGCTCACGCACACACACACACACACACACACACACACACACACACAATTCAGCTGCTTTTCCTTGTTAATAGACCTTGTTTCTATGGTCTATTCTGCTTGCTCGTGCTTCTATTGAATCTAAAATTTACTATTTAAAAAATAGTTTTGTTTTCTTTGTACCACATCCAGTAGTGCACAGGATTTATTTTGATTCTATGATAAGGGATCACTCCTGGCAAGACTTGGGGACCATATGGACATAAAATCTGGATTAGCTGCTTCCAAGGCAAATGGCCTCCCTTTGCACTCTCTCTCTGGCCTCACGAATCAATATTTTTGTTTTGTTTTGGGCCACATTAGTTCTGGAATAGGGTTCACGCCTGACAGGACTCATAGGGCACAGGAGATCAAAACTGGGTTGGTCAATAAGATGCAAGGCAAAAGCCCTACCTGATGTACTATCTCTGGTTCCTATTTACTATTTTTAATAAATCTTTTCTATTTAGGACCATTGCCCTGGTATATAATTAGTTGGAATTTCAGAAATAACAAGAGTCAAACTCATTAGCCTCCCTAGATTCCCTCCCTAAGGCATTGGTTGCCAAGTAACTCCTTGGCTTTTGCACTTAAACCCAAGTCATTTCTTGGGTTATATCTTCACTTTTTCTTTCTTCTCTGCACAGTTCATTAAGGCATGAAAAACAGGGTTCATCTAATTTTGTGAAAAACAAAGTGAGTTGGAGGCAGTCCATCTCCTTAAATAGTAAAGATATGATCATGTTCCTGGATTTCTAGAAAGTATAAATGAAAGAATTCTAGCCCCACACAAAAATGACCTCATTAAGAGTGAGAATTTGAGGTATGGTGAACATACAGTGTGAAAAGCAGAGCTAGATCTCTTTGTAATTGTGAAAAGAGAGCGAGAGATGAGTCAAGAAAACCATACCTTAAAATTCCAAGGGACCGGGGCTGGAGAGATGGCATGGAGGTAAGGCGTTTGCTTTTCATGCAAGAGGTCATCGGTTCGAATCCCAGCGTCCCATATGGTCCCCCGTGCCTGCCAGGAGCAATTTCTGAGCCTGGAGCCAGGAATAACCCCTGAGCACTGCCGGGTGTGACCCAAAAACCATAAAAACAAAACAAAACAAAACAAAAAATTCCAAGGGACCAAAAAAGAAAGGGCAGAAAGAGCAGGAAGACAATCTTTGAAGAATCGTTGCTTCATGCACAGAGCAACCCAGATGTGCGATAGATCTCAGGAGCTGCCATTTTTCCAGTCTCCCACAGAACATGCTTAAGTAGGAAGAGTTTAATAAAAGTATTACTTATGGGAAAGGGCAGAGTTTAGGGACATCAACAAGAAAAACCACAGTGTTCACAGGCTAAAAGTGGCAGAGCCTGTCTCACTGCAGGCCTGAAAGAATTAAGAAAATGAAGTGGTTATAGGATTGTGGTGAGGTCAGCTGGTGTCCACTGGGGTTCAATGAGGCTCATGACTACTCTCATTTCTAGAGTCCCAGGCCTGATGGTAATGGGCAACTCCTCCACCCCTCAAGAGAACTGACTCTGTTGTATGTTCTTGACTAGTTCCCAGTGCTGTTTCCCATCCACATAACAAATGACTTGGCTATCCATCTTTTATAGGCTGCTTACTCCAAAATGAGAAAGAAAAGCTAAAATCCATAAGGGGGATCAGTGAGTGTTGAGCTGTTAGACCTTAATGGATGCAACCAGTTTGCAATCCCCTGGAAGGGAGTGGGATGTGCATGGGAATAATAAACACAAAGTCCCCATATCACGTACATTTTTCTGAGTTCTTAATCTAAAGACAGAGGGGTATCTCTGCAAGGTAAGAAGAAGATGTGGGGAACAAATATTAATCATTGGTCTGGAAGATCCTGATGATCACTCATACTCATAGCCTTATGCATCCCCTCTGCTTACATGGGACCTGGATTTTTGGCTCACTTCTAATGAACAGAATGTAGTAGGAGTAATGAACCTCACTTCTATGGGGAAGTTATGAAAAGGCTATGCTTTCTCACTCTTACTCTGAGGGAAGTCAGCTATCATGGTGGCTGATGGCTCATATGATAAAGAACCAGGGCAACCTTTGGCCAAGAGCCAGGATCTAACTAAATCCTGCCAACATGTACTTGGCTAGGCTTGGATACATGTCCTTCCCAGTTGAGCTTTTGAATGAGATCACACAGCCCTGCTTGACAGTTGGCAACTTTATGAATGAATGTTTTTGTGTCCTGGGGTAATAGGAATTGCTGTGTCATATATCAGTTCAATTCTAAGGTTACTAAGGATTCCTCATACTGTTTTTCAACAGGAGTTGGATCAAAAAACTTTCCCACTGGCAATGGATGAAAGTTTCTTTTCCACCACATCTCCCTCAACACAGATTGTCCTCATTATTTTTGATATAGGGCATTCACACTGGTGTGAGATGATATCTCATTGTTGTCTTGATTTGAATTTCCCTAATGATAAGTGATGCCAACCACCTTCTCATGTACCTATTGCAGGTTGTCTTTTTCCTGAAAAGTGTCTATTCATTTCCTCTCCCCATTTTTTGACAGGGCTTTTGGATTTTTGTTGTTGCTGATCTTTGTGAACACTCTTTATATTCTGGACATCAGTTCTTTATCTGATGTGTGTGTTAAGTGTGAATTTTTCCCCATTTAATCAGCGGATTCTTTAATTTGATGTGGTCCATTTTATGGAGGGTGGGTCATACCCAGGAGCGCTCAAGGTTCATTCCTGGGTGGTTTGGGGGGACTATATAGAAGGCAAGTGTCTTACCTTCTGTACTCTCTTTAGTCCCTATTTTGTTTATTTTTGATTTTGTTGTCTTTGCCAGTGGTATCACATGCCTTTGAGGTCCGAATCTTGGAGCATTCTGTCTATATTTTCCTCAATGTACTTTAGAGTTTCTGGTTAGATCTCAAGGTCTTTGGTCCACTTTGAATGTACTCTTCTGTAAAGCATGATATGATAAAGATCCAGATTTAATTTTTTATGAATGCTTATCCAGTTTCTTCAGCACCATTTGTTGAAGAGACTATTTTCACTTACTCCATTTCATGTTTTCAGCTTCTTTTTCAAAAATGGGAATTTGTCCCTGGATATTTGATTCTAGCTCTATTGGAGAGCTTACCTTTATTTTAGTCTATACTATTTTGATTGTTATAACTTTATAGTACAGTTCCAAATTAAGTAATGAGATACCTCATAGATTCTTATTTTTTAGTATGGCTTTGACTATTTGGGGTCTCTTCTAATTCCATAAAACTTTATTATTGATTTTTCTAGGTCCTTGAACTAAGAGTTCTCATAAAGCTACTAGAAACAATAAATCAATATAGCAATGTCAATACAGAAAATTGATAGTATTATCATATGCAAAAACAGAGGAGCTAGTTATCAAGGAATCTATTCCATTTAAAATAATGTCCAAAAAAATCAAGAATCCATGAAGCAACTTAATAAAATATGTGGGAGATCTGTATCATAAAAACTTTAAATAATTTATGAAAGCGATAGAATACCTTAGAAAATAGAAACATATTCCATGCTCATGGAATCAATGTTGTTAAAATGACTATTCTACCTAAATTATTATGTAGACTCATGAAACATTTCAAACCAGAGGAACCAAACTATGTCTGTCTGAATGTACATATAAGAAATGGAAAGACAATGTGGCCAGAAATTGAATAACAATAAATGTGACCTTTTATTTCTTTGGGTTTGGGGCCCCACCTGGCAGTGCTCAGGGGTTTCTCCTGGCTCTGCACTCAGGGGTTACTCCTGGCTCTGCACTCAGGGGTCATTCCTGGTGGCTTGGGGGACCATATGAGATGCCAGGAACTGAACTTAGGCTGGCTGTGTGCGAGGCAAATGCCCTACCCACTGTGTTATTGCTCCAGCTCCTAAAGGTGACTATTCTTAAGCTGCTAAATTTGGGGAAAATTCATCATACCAAAATGGATAGCTAACATATTATATCTCTCTCCTACTTTTATACTGATATGTTCTTCATTTCCCAAATAAATGATTTGTACTCAAACCTATAATATAGGATTTATTTTGGGGGGAACCTAAAGGACTCTTTTCTGGGTGCAGATCAAGTTATGAACACAAATGAACGGAGATCCAGAAAGGGATGAGGGTTAGCATTGGGGACGTCTTGCTCTGGGCTGGTGGTAATGCTTGGTTCTAAGTGTGATGCCCAGAAATTCATATCTCCCAGGGAAGATTGGTAATCAGAAAAGACCGGGATGAGGGGCAGAGTGAACCTTGAAGTTAGAGAACTCCATTTCTCCTCTTAGAGTTTTGGGAAGGTAAGGTAGGTAAGAATACCTCTGATTCCGTTTACTTGGTTCAAGAACTCTTAACAGCTAACTCGAGTGAGTGGGGGTTAACTAAGCTAAAAATCAAAGACTGGACTTTGAAAACACATGACTTTCTGCAGCTGAGTCATGGGACCCTGTAGCAGGACAGCCCCTGAAGAGGTTGACTGATGGAGGGATGGAGAATGAGGCCCTTTTCTTCCAGCTCGTAGCACGTGTCTGCCACCCTGTCTAGCCCACGGTTCTGAGGTGAAACGGCGGGTAAACAGCTCGCAGACAATCAGGCTCGTGGAAATATTTGCTTTATTTGGATGGACAAAACTGAAGTCCAAAGACTCCGATTCAGTTCCAGCCAGCAAAAGCCTCTCGCCTTCCACAGACCCTTGCTCTTATAGTCCAGAGTCAGGTCCCACCCAATGGTGGGATCAGATACCAACCAATGGTGGAAGCAGAATCAGGTCCTACCCTAGGGTGGGGGCAGAATGCCAGGTCACACCCTAGGGTAGGGCACAATCACCTAATCAGATTAGGGTGAGCAACATAGTAATCCCCCAAAATATTTACATACACAACAATTCCCCCTTTTGTTTTTAGTAAACAAACAATATTGTCTACAATTATTAAAAGAAAAATTAGTCAATAATAAAAGAGCGGCTGTTTGCATAAGCGCATCACAGGAAAATGTAAAGAAAAACTTCTAACCTAAGCACAGGGTGTCTAAAACCAGAAACATGTATCAAGGAATCAACTACAAGCTCCTGAGAAGATAAATCTAAGACGTACATAGATCTTTCGAAGAGACACCAGAAAGGTTGTGTAGCAGGCAAGAAGAAGCACCTTTTCTTTATTTGTTGTTGTTGTAGGTGGTGGTGGTGGTCGTTTTTGGGTCACACCTGGCAGTGCTCAGGAGTTACTCCTGACTCCACGTTCAGAAATCGCTCCTGGCAGATACCGGCATTTGAACCAATGACCTTCTGCATGAAAGGCCAACGCCTCGCCTCCATGCTATCTCTCCAGCTCCATTTTTATTCAAGTTCAGGTAGACCAGAAAGCCCATCTTTGAGGGCATTGAACTAGGCCTTTATTTCGGAAGAAGTGGCACATACACCCTCTGCACAGTGGGGAGCCACTGCAATGATGATCAATAGGTATCTGAACTTAGTCCAAGTTCTTAATCCGGTCTGAAGTCCATAAGATGTCTGAAATTGATGTCGACTATTTATAGATGGGAGCTTAAGTCACAAACCAAAACAAAATGTTTAAGGCAGAGACCCTCCCTGTGTAAATAAACAACTTGAGGGCCCATCCAAAATGGATGGAACCTTCTATAAACCTAGTATTTTGCCTATGATGCGCCCACGCAAAAAACCCTGAGAACAGACAAAAATATCATTTGGGAAATTATAGACAATAATATATAACTCACAAACCTAAAGTCAAGAAAGCAAAACCTTAATGTAATACAACATCGATTCCTAATATTAAAAACTAAAATAAAAAAACATTAATTACGATAGTCAAAAGAAGCGAAGTACCAAACATAACTTCAAAGGATTACAGTTATAGGAAAAACAACAGATGTAATTTCTACAGAGTTCAATACCAATGTGTAAATATGAGGGGTCTGGAACTCCAAAAAGACCGGCAGAAGACACTTGATGGGTCTGGAAAAGCCGGTTGAAGCCTTGTACAGGAGATAACATCAAGCTGAATGAAGAAGGAAGGCCAGTACAGTCATCCATGTGTTGGGGCATCCCCAAGCGTTACATCATTACATCATAAGTTGGTTGGGCTTCTGTATTTCCTTTGGGATCGGTGCAATCTTGGGGTAGCCATTGTAGAAACGGTCAACAATAGCATTTTGTATGTGGATGGAAAACCAGAAATTCAGATAGCACAGTTTAACTGGGATCCAGAGACTGTGGGTCTTGTCCATGGATCTTTTCTCTGGTGTTACATTGTGACACAAATCCCAGGTGGCTTCATTTCCAACAAGTTTGCAGCATATATGGTGTAAAACTCCAACAGTCATGGATTTCTTCTTCCCGCCGAGATCAGGAAGCTTGTAGTTGTGGGTGAAGGAGATGGGTTGCACATGTGAAATCCTGAAAATTAAAATGTTAAGGACTAGGAAGAGAGAAGGAAGGATAAGGAAGACTAATTTGGGGAAGATAAAGTTAGGAAAAAGGAAACTATATACAAAATATGCAGAACAGACAGACACTAAACAAGACATACATACACAGACTTCACAAAAAATATGGCCATAACACTCACTCATACTAAAAAATATTTGTTGGAAAGGATCCAAAATAGAGCAAAAGAGAATTCAGCTGAATCAATTAAAAGCTCCTTAAAATGTAATAGCCGGCAATTGTTTAGATAAATCATTTCAAATTCACAAAAAAAAATTTTTTTTTTTTATGGTTTTGCCTAGCAGATCTGAAAGAGAATTTCATGCATAATACAAACATGGACAACTCTACTATACGTGTATATCAGTATATATACAAAGTTATTGTATAACAGTAACTTTATGATAATCAATCATAGGCAAGAAGCACTGTGAAGAAAGTCCACCTAAAATTATCATTATGTAAGCGTCTTAAAACCTAAATTGAGGGAAATAAAGCAATGATGTTAAAATAAAAAGAGTGAAAGTCGTTAAATGAGTATACCTAGAAAGAAAAACAACATTAATATGATGAGAAATTTCTCTTTCAGGTGAACCTTGACTAAATTAATTTGTAAAATTTCATGATTAACTGAGACCTAGAGCAATAATGAAATTAAGACATAAATCCATCCTACAAGGAAACACATTGGGGATTCATGATTTTCAATCTATATTCATTGATCATGCCTGTGGAAAGAATCCTAGAGCATTAATAGCAACTGATAAGGAAGTAAAATGATTATCTGGTGTTCATTGTAGATCTCTAAGAAGTATAAAACAGGATGTATGCTGCTGTGGATTTCACCAATGTATTAGGGACTTTTTTGATCTTCTTGTCATCAAAATTGATCCAGTGTTGTTTTGCAGCAATTTTACAGTATGAAGTACAGTGTCCATAGTGAACTTTACCATAATGGTTTGACACCGATGATAAGTTGTATTTCTTAATCTTGCTTTTATTCTCTGAAGTGAATTCCTCTAAATTGAGGTCTTCTAAAGGAAAATCTACATAAGTATGCAATTTTTTTATTTGTTTGCCATCAAAAGCAAAACGTTTCAAGTGTATTATAAGTACTGGTGGCAGTTTCCATAAGTACGTTTTCTTTGAAAAATCCCTTCTATTTTTGCAACTGTTGCACAGAACTTTGTTGTCATTTCTTAATTCTTCTTCTTTAAAAAATTCAGAGAGGCATTCCTGTAATGTACATTTATCTGTAGATGTAACAGCCAAAGACAAATGAACAAATGTCTCATAAACCTCAGACTTTTGGTGGCAAGTGAGACACTGGAGTATAGATTTGAATTGTCCTTGAAAGAGATCATAAATAATAGATTTATGAGCCTTTTGGTGTTCTGGACTAAATTGTTCATAATTTTCATTTCCCATGAGATGTGTAGTTTTGTCTGTCATTAGATTTACAGTAAGCAAGTCCTGATGTAATCCCTCTATTAGGAACATCAGTAGTTCGTGAGGATCCTGCTGATTGTGTCCAGCAAACTGGTCATTAAGTAAACCAATTGTTACTTTGAAGCTTTCAGGGTTAATATATCTATGAAATCCATTTCCCATGGTTTTGATGAGCCGACCAAATTCTTCGGCTAATTTACCTTCATGCCCCATCGGATTTTTCTTGTTAATATCCTTTTTATAATGATCTTTATAAAAATACTGAGTTAAGTCTGAAATATTATACAAGCATTGCAATATTGAGTTCATGTAGCAAGAGTTTCCTATATTTTGGAGCCCAGTTAAGACAGGTTCCTGTCTTTCCTTTTGCATCTCGGAGTGTAAGGGTTTATCACTACCATCAGTCTCACTCATTGTATGGTGTGTGACAGCTAAATCGTTCCCTGCCCCAGAGACCTTAGTAATATTACTGCTGTTAGTGTCTGAAGTATTCTGTTTTTTCTCTGAAGGGGAGTTTGTAGTCTGAACCTGATCATTTGTGCTAGCCCGATTTCTAACAAGACGTAATGGAACCCAAAATTTTTTGGGAGGGTCATCATTTATAGAAACATAGGCATAACCCCTTCCTCTTAGGAGCAGATAGCCAGCTATCCATTTTTCATCCTCCTTGATCCAAATAGGTTTATGGGTTGTTTCTTGTCTCTGAATATCTTCTTTAAAATGTCTTTCCGCTGCAGTGTAGCTTTCCCCTTGGGGTAAGTTAAAGTAATTTAGTGTGATAAGAGTCAAAGACAGCAAATCCGTTGGTGGTAAACCTCTTTTTCTATTTTTTTGCAATTGAGTTTTTAAGGTTCTGTGAGTCCTTTCTACAATGGCCTGTCCCCTACAATTGTAAGGAATTCCTCTGAGATGTCTTATCTGCCATTCCTTACAAAAAAATTCAAAAGTTTTGCTAACATAGGCTGGCCCATTATCAGTTTTTATAGAATATGGAATACCCATCACAGAGAAACATTGTAAAAGAAAACTACAAGCAGCCTTAGATTTTTGAGAAGACATGGGAATTGCCCACATAAACCGAGAATAAGTGTCCACCACAACATGAAGATAAGGTTTCCTTGGAAATAAATCTGTTTGAGTTATATCCATTTGCCAAAGTTCGTTAGACTGTAAGCCTCTTGGGTTTGCTCCTGCTATGTGAGTCTTTTTTGTTAACGGTGCACATACGTTGCAGTTTTCTACGATTTCTCTAGCTTGCCTCCATGGAATTTGGTAATTCACATGTAAACGGCGAGCATTTGTGTGTAGGGCTGAATGTTCCTCTATAGGTGATTTAAATATAGGCATTGCTAGCAAGTCAGCAGTTTTATTTCCTTGAGCCATAGGTCCTGGAAGACCTGAGTGGGCTCTAATATGTGTGATGAAGATGGGCTCAGTTCGTTTTTGAAGAAGCTGCTGTAATTGTTTAAGTAAGTCCTGTATGATCGGGTTATTAGCATTAAGGGATGCAGTGGCTATCACATGACATAAATTTACCACATACAAAGAATCAGAAACTATATTCATGGCTTCAGATACATTTTCTAATAGGTAAATTAACGTTGCTAATTCAACTTTCTGTGCAGATTTATATTTGGTATCTATGGTCATATTAATGTTGTCTCCAGTTATTCCTCCTTTTCCATTTTGGGATCCATCAATGTAAAAAACCTTGGCATTGGGAATAGGGGAATCCCGAACAATTGAAGAAATAACAAACTGAGTTTTCTTTAAAAAGTCCCAAATTTTTCCTGCTGGATAATGGGAGGATATTTCTCCTGTGAAATCTGAGAGGGCCCTTTGTAGAGATTCATTAATTGGCAATATTGACTCAATTTCCTTTTTTGGTACTGGCAAAACTATTATATCTGGATCAAAACCTAGTAAAGATATAGATCTGAGTCTTGCCTTGATAATAATCTCTGAAATCAGTTGTAAGTAGGGGACAACTGAGCGAGGTTGTTTGTTATGTAAATACACCCATTCCAAAGGTCCTGACTGTTGCATCAAGGCCCCTGTGGGGGTTTCTATAGTAGGGAAGATTAACAGTAATACCTTTTCTCCTGGGATGAATCTTGAGAGAAACGATTTTTGTAATCTGCTCAAGAAGATGTCCAATTCATTTTTGGCAGCTGTTGTTAAATTTCTCGGGCTATCTAAAGCAGGATCACCCTCCAACGTTTTAAACAGATTAGATAACTCTGCATTTGGGATTCCTAGTGCAGGGCGGAGCCAATTTACGTCACCTAAAAGTCTCTGAAAATCATTAAGCGTTCTGAGGTTTTCTTTTTTGATAGAAAATTTTTGTGGACGTATAGACGTCCGGTCCAAAATAAAACCCAAATATTGATACGGTGGCATTATCTGTATTTTTTCTAAAGCTATTTTCAGTCCTGATGTTTGTAAACAGTCAGTAACATAAGAGTATAATTCCTGTAAATCTGTTTCGTTGTTCATTGTGAGCAAGATATCATCTGTATAATGAAATATCATGGCTTGAGGAAATTTTTCACGAGCAGGGCTCAAAACCTTATCTACAAAAAACTGACACATGGTTGGGGAATTCAGCATGCCTTGGGGGAGAACAGTCCATTGGAAACGTCTGCAGGGATGGGTATTATTGAGAGAAGGAACTGAGAATGCAAAACGTTTTTTATCATCTGGGTGGATAGGAATATGGTAGAAGCAGTCTTTCAGATCAATTATAATTAGTGGCCATTCCTTTGGAATAACTACAGGTGATGGTAAACCAGTCTGCAATTTGCCCATAGGTATCATGGATAAATTTATAGCTCTAAGATCCATCAAAAGTCTCCATTTACCGGATTTCTTTTTTATAGTGAATATAGGTGAATTCCATTGAGAAAAAGATGGTTCAATATGTCCTAAACTTAGCTGTTCCTCCACTAATTCTGTCAGCACCTTTAATTTATCAGTTTTAAGGGGCCACTGACCTGTCCAAATTGGTTCATCAGATTTCCATTTTATTTTTATTGGTGCTGGTGTTTTTACGGTAGTGGCCCCCACTAAAAATTTTGGGTTTTTAAATCAAAAGAAGGTTCGGACTCTTCTGGAGCTAATGGGATGTGGAATTCTGCTTTCCACTGTTTGTGTAGGTCACGGCCCCACAGGGATGGTGAAAATGGGCCCACGTGAGGTCTGATTATTGCTTTTTGATTTTCTGGGCCGTAAAATAGTATAGTCCTCGTACTCAACAGACAGGAACTCAGGCCTCCTATTCCTTCTAGGGAATACGGGATTTCCTGAAGAGGCCAATTTTCTGGCCATTCTTTATCAGAAATTACGGTAACCTGAGCACCCGTATCTATCATTCCATCAAAGGGTTTGCCTTCCAAGTGAAGTTTGATCATTGGGTGTTCATCTTTACATTTAGTAACCAGAGCCACGATTGGGTTTTGAGCAGCACCCGGATCTGTGCTTCCAAAACCTCCAATTCTAGTCTTATCTGAAGTCCCAAATTTGACATAAGGCACTATTACTATCTGGGCAATCGCTTCTCCTTTTTTAAAGGTCCATGTAACTGGTACAGTAATAACTACAATGATTTCTCCCATGGAATCTGAGTCAATGACACCAGTGATTACTGATATACCCTTTATGTTGAGGGAACTTCTGCCAAGAATCAAACCCATGGTATCTGGGGGTGGCGGGCCTACAATGCCAGTTTCTAACATGTAAGGGCATGCTCCTGGGTAAATTGTAATGTCCTCTGGGCATAATATGTCTAATCCGGCACTCCCTGAAGTAGAGTGGATTAATTCCCTTATCGTGATGAATTTTCTTGGGCTGGGCTTGGAAGGATTATTGTCTGTGAACTTTGCCCCTGATTTGGAAGGGCCTGGGGGGAGGCCCTGTGGGCGTTTCCCTGCATCTTGTATGTGTGTTCTTGGGGAGCTGAATTTATAAGGAGACGACAATTTCTTTTGATATGTCCCTGTTTTCCACAATGGTAGCAGGCGATTTGCCTCCTGGGGACTGTGTTGAAACCTCTACTTAGGTTATTATTAATGAGGTTTCTGGATCTGCAATCTTTCGCCCAGTGGCGACCCCTTTTGCATTTTGGGCAAAGACCTGGTTTCCGGAAAGTGTTCTGTCCCCGAGGGGAGTAAGACATTGTTCCCTTGGTAACTAGGAAGGTTTGTACTGAGTCTGAGTGGGGTGGGGGTTGGGGTTCCACATAGACATTCCGGCAGGCATAAAGGTAATCATTCAGATCTGACTTTTCATTTAATGTATTCAATACTAATCTACAGGCTGAATTTGCATTATGATAGGCCACAGATTTTACTAGGAAGTTTCTAATCTCCTCATCTTCCACCTGTAACTTCAGAGCATCTTTAATCTTACCTACAAACTCTGCAAATGACTCATAAGGGCCTTGGGTAATTTTTAAAAAGTTTCCTCTACCAATGCTGTTAGAATCAATTTTTTCCCATGCTGACAATGCAATCTCCCTGATTAAATTTAAGATTTCCTTAGGTAAAGCTGCTTGTGTCTGAATATTTGCAAATTGATTTTCTGCCATCAATAATTCATACGATAGAGTAACACCTGCCACTTGCTTTTTCATACCATCCGGACTATATAATTTAGCTTTTACGCCTTCTGAATAGTACATTTCCCATTCAGTTCGCTGTTTAGATGACAGGCATATTTCAGCGATTCTTTTAAAATCATACAAAGTCCAAGATGAGTTATGACTCCAAAGTCTTAATAACTCCACACTGTATGGCGATTTTGGCCCATTTTCTTTACATGATCTTTTAAACCGATCTAATTCTTCCATCTGATAGGGTACATAGTTAGAAACATTTACCCCGTCTATAGGGGATAAAGCCTGATTAGCAAAATTACTCTGAATAGAGCTCTGAGACTGAGCATGTGGTTCATTTTTTGAATCTGCTCTGCTCTGCGATTCAATTTTGTGACTAGAAGGAGGCATACTTCGTGGAGTTAGCACTGGAGGTAGATCATTATCTGAGTCACTACTGTCAAGCAATTCACTAGAATCAGGCTTAACATTCTGAGTTGTTTTTCTTCCAGCAAAAATTTCTATATTGTTGATGGTGGGGCTGGATTCGTCAGCCTGCACCTTGGTCTGAGTTTTCGTCAGATAAATTTCATTATTATCTATACTGGTTTTAGCCTCACCATTTCTACACTTTCTATTTCCTAAATAGAAATAACAGCAAATAACTATGCTCATAATAATAACGTTAGTCAACACAGAAATTCCACAAACTATGATGGCTAGAGACACTACACTTTTCATTTGAAATATAGACCACAACCATCCAACTGCAGTGATTGTCCTTAGATCAAAACCAATTAGTTTTAAACAAAATGGAATGATCCACTTGTATACTAGAGCACCAATGCGTAAGACTAAGGGTGGTAAAATCCACATGATTAACCACAGAAACCATTTGATGGTCAGCATAGGAAATTTCCAATGAAATATTTCACTTACAGTTCTGAGGGTCCAGGGTTCAGGTCCCTGTTCGGGCGCCATTATGTAGCAGGACAGCCCCTGAAGAGGTTGACTGATGGAGGGATGGAGAATGAGGCCCTTTTCTTCCAGCTCGTAGCACGTGTCTGCCACCCTGTCTAGCCCACGGTTCTGAGGTGAAACGGCGGGTAAACAGCTCGCAGACAATCAGGCTCGTGGAAATATTTGCTTTATTTGGATGGACAAAACTGAAGTCCAAAGACTCCGATTCAGTTCCAGCCAGCAAAAGCCTCTCGCCTTCCACAGACCCTTGCTCTTATAGTCCAGAGTCAGGTCCCACCCAATGGTGGGATCAGATACCAACCAATGGTGGAAGCAGAATCAGGTCCTACCCTAGGGTGGGGGCAGAATGCCAGGTCACACCCTAGGGTAGGGCACAATCACCTAATCAGATTAGGGTGAGCAACATAGTAATCCCCCAAAATATTTACATACACAACAGGACCCCTAACTGCTATTGGTGACCCCAGACTTTCAGTCTGGACAGGGTTCTGAGTCAATGCTTTTCTTCTGCCTAAAATGATTATCCAGTGCTCCAGGAAAAAGCAGCCTGTTCCCATAGAAGCTAGTCAGCCTCTCTCTCACCACAGAAACATTATATCCCAAGGTCCTTTTAAAATAATTCTAGCTTGAGATGTTTATACACAAACCCAGGAAAGAAAAGGGGGTATTATACTCATAATGGAAAGCGCTCATAAATAAGAGGGCGCCATTTATCGTCCATTTCCAAGGCTGCTCTGCAGAAGGCTGCTGTGGGAATGAGTTTCTGGTCATGATTTTAACTGGCTGGATGGGCTTTTCTGGGGTCTTTGTTGGGTCTTGTCAATCAGGTTTCTTGTCAAAGGAGTATGCTTTGTGCTGAAGACTCCAAGTCTGCAGCGTTCCAGGAGTTTCTCTGCAGCATCACTTATCTCCTTTGTGACGGGCACCTGGCTACTTCCACTAGATGGAAAATCCTCTTTAGGAAAATCACCTTTTCTTTGTAATCAAGGCTCCTAACACGTTTCAAGGAATTCTTCAGAATTATTTGTAATCACTTTCCAGAGCCCATGGGGGCAGGGGTAGATTTAAATGCAGGGTAGGACATAGACACACACACACACACACACACACACACACACACACACATTACAGTAGCCTCCAGTTATTGTATTCTTGAACCTATCATCACAAACAAGCCACTTTAGACACACTCGCTCTTTCTTCCCTTCATTTTGGCAAGTGCCTGCAGGGAAGGTACATTGAGAAGGGTGAGGAGTGATTATGTTTCTGTGTGCTGGCTGCATGTGCAATGCTGAGTGTTTGAATGATTTTTTTTTTCGCGGTGCCAGGGATGGAACTAGAGCCTCACACATGCAAGCCAAGTGTTTTACTGCTGAGCTACAACCCCAGCCCCAAATTAAGAATTCCAGAATTAATCATCTCATTTAGTCCTCACAATATGAGAAGTAAGCGCTAGCTTTATTTCTATCTTGCAGGTAGGAAATAAGTTCAGGAACATGAAGGGAGGAGATGCAGACCACAGAGTTAGGGCTGTCTCAGGCATAGGGCTCCAAACTGTGTTTGCTTCATGATATAATGTATCTCCCAAATGATGCATTGGCTGGAGCAAATATTACAAGAAAAACATATGTACTGCTACAGCCCACCCCTCAGCATTTTTTTCTTGCCCTGCCCTGAAATCTGATCCTTCTTCAGCAAATACATCTGGACTGGTGGCTGATCTATGCCCTGGGGTTGGAGTAATTTGTTTTGGCCAGTGGGATGTTCCCGGATGTAAACTAAGCTGGTGACATTGGAGATATTCGAGCCTACTTGAACTTGACCTCTAGTTCAGTTCACCATGGGACATGGCTCAGATTTAAGCATTACACAGCAGTCATAAAGGTGGCTATGGCTGTTTCCTCCTTGGTACTGTGGGCAGGGCTAAGAACAACACCACTTTGGTGGCAGGTGTCATGTAGGAATAATGCAAGCTTGAAACTATAATGAGCAGTATTGCAAATCACGGTACATCAGTAAAAATAGGGATTAGGGTTGTTGTCTGTAGAGGTTGTGATGACATAATGTGTACTGAGATAGTAGAAATAGGTTGTGAAAACAAAATACACAGGCCATACACTCATGAACTGAGACATTTATTTCTCACAGTTTTGAAGGCTGGAACTTCAAGGTCAGACTGATGCCAGCATGGTCAGGCTCTATGGAAAGATCTCACTGTAGTTGCTACTGGCATCCTCATGTGGGGCTGAAGAGCTCAGAGGAGTCACTTTTATAAAATCATTAATCCCCTACCTGAGGACTCAAGACCTAAGTACCTATCAAAGGCCTTCCCTCCAGCCCTGCCACACTGGGAATGAGACTTCAAATATGAAATGGCGATGGCAGAGGACACAGTGAGACCAAGGCATTTGCTGAGATGATTAAAAAGGAGTATCTGCCTATGACTATCTTGTACAGTGGCCAGTCAGAGGGAGACCCCACAACCGTGGCAGGAGAGTTTCTCTAGGCCCGCCACCTCCTGCATGTGAGGAAAGGGCTCTGAAAGTGACATGTCAGAAGTTTCCATGACAGTTCCTCCTATTGTGAGCTGCAAGTGTGGATGCAGTGGACAGTCTAGACAGGACCCAAAGACAAGACCTGAAGGAAACTGGCCCTATGAAATTTCTGGTGGTGGGGTTATTTATGGAAAAAAATCTTTTTTTGTTGTTGTTTTTGGGTCACACCCGGCAGTGCTCAGGGTTTCTCCTGGCTCTATGCTCAGAAATCACTCCTGCAGGCTCAGGGGACCATATGGGACTTCGGGATTCGAATCATCGACCTTCTGCATGCAAGGCAAATGCC
>NC_064856.1:23666447-23698907 GCF_024139225.1 Suncus etruscus | reverse complement strand
ATTTGTATAGTATTTGTATGCCAAGAGATTTCTTCTTCCAATCCCTTTGTCTGCTATTTCAGAAATTTGTATTTGTCTATACAATTAGATATAAATGAATATAGATATAGATGAATACAGGCTTGTTCTACAACCTGGTTCTTCTACATGATACATCATAGCACTCTTTTGTCACTATGTATATTTTTAAATTTTTTTAAAATCTTAACTGGCTCATAATTTGAAGCACACCACAGAGAGTGGTGAAAGCTGTTAAGGAAATAACTACACTAACATCTACCATGGCAGTGTTAAAGAGTGAGAGAAGTAGAATGTCTGTCTTGAATACAGGCAGAGGTGGGGGAGGAAGGGGGGCATTGGTGGTGGAAATGTTGCACTGATGAAGGGGGTATTCTGTTTATGGTAGAAAACCAACTACGGGTGCTGGAGAGATAGCACAGTGGTAAGATGTTTGCCTTACATGCAGAAGGATGGGGGTTCAAATCCCGGCATTCCTTATGGGCTGGGGGCGATTTCTGAGTGTAGAGCAAGGAGTAACCCCTGAGTGCTGCCGGGTATGACCCCCCCCAAAAAAAACCAACTACAATCATGCTTGTAATCATGGTGCTTAAAGTTTTTATGTATAAAAAATAAAACTAAACTAAAAAAAAAACAAAAAATTATTTTAGATCTTTATTGGTATTATAGTTTAGATACAACAATTATATTAGTATTACTATTGATTATTGCTGCATTTCTTCTTCACCAACATGTGGCTAATTAACTATATTTTGATCACTTAAATTCTATGGTTATGTAAGCTGGAAAAAGTTCCCCTCATCTCAGATGTACTTACTGATGACATCTTTACTGTGGCCTCTGATACCAGGATCAGAAAACTATGTGAAACATGGCTTAGTCTCCTAGCACACTGAAATTCTCAGATAATAAAAGTAAGCTGGTTTAAAAATAGGTGGGAGTGGGGCTGGAACAGTGGAGCTAAAGGTAAGGTGCCTGCCTTGCAAGCGCTAGCCAAGGATGGACCATGGTTCGATACCCCGGCGTCCCATATGGTCCCCCAAGCCAGGAGCGTTTCTGAGAGCATAGCCAGGAGTAACCCATGAGCTTCAACAGGTATGGCCCAAAAACAAACAAACAAAAAAACCCAAAAATAGGTAGAATGATTAACCTTGTAAAAATAGAAAACAAATACTGTACAATATAAAATTTGTCTCTGATAAAAATTAAACAAAAATGTTGAAGTTGAAAAAATTGTCTCTGATCAATTATGTTCATATACCTTGTCAGTGTGACCATTTCTGTGTGTTTTGTCCAATGCTGAATATTGACAAGCCTTTAAATTTTCCATAATTTATTTTTATGTAATTAAAAAATTTGTTATTTACAAAGTAATTGATAGATGAGTCTTAGGTATGCAATATTTAAACACCAATCCCACCACTAGTGTTCCCCTGTTCCCTCCCACTAACCACCTCCAACCTGTCCAGTTCCCCCATCCCCACACACCTGCCACCATAACAAGCACATTTAAAAGTTCAGTGGTATTAGTTTAGAACTTGTGTTTTCAGTGCTGCTGAGTCTAATCATAGTTATATAGTTGTACCATTTTCTCTCTTTATTGGTATACACAAAGCCCCCGACCTCTGTTTTTCCATGACTTCTTTATCTCAACGTCTTCCTTCCCCATTCAATTACTTTCCTTCTGTTCCCTTCTCTTTCCTATACTCCCAGATCAAGGATGATCTAGGCATCCTCATTTCACTATATTACATTTCCTTGTCCACTTATTCTATATACTATAGATAAGTGAGATAATACTGTGTTTGTACTAATAAGCTTTTAAATCTCTGCTAGTCTAAGCAAATTTTAAAAATACTTATTTAATCAGCATCCTCAGTAATAGTTTGCATATTTTCATATTTCCAGTTCTGCTTTTAAAGCTCAGTTTTAATATATTGCCTAATAATATCCTTTGCCCACTTTAATTATTTTTTCTTTTGAGTGTTCTTTACATATATGGAGGGCTCGAGAGGCAAAACTCTAGATAATATTTGATATGTTACATATATGGCAAGCATGTTCTGTTGCTTTTCTCATTTTTCTTATTTCAAGTGATTTTATTGTATTTGGTGAAAGACAAAGATGCAGCCAGGATTAAGAGAAAAATCATATGAACCCAGAGATATTTGAAATATAGAATTTACAAAGTTTAGTTTCTGAACTGGCTTCTTCCTCTTAGTGCCTTATTTAGTTTTACGGGGGACAGTCTGGCAGCTTTGGAAGAAACTATGATCACTGAGAACTTTCTCCCTGGTGTAGCTAAACCCCTGAGGCTGTAGGGCTCAAGAATCTTTGAGACAATGCAGGGCATACCTCCTGGGAGCAGAGGCTAGAACTTTCTTTTCAGTCGGTGAACAAATAAATTATTCCTGGAGGCTCTTTCCACCCCTTACTCAGAGTAGAAGCTTCCTCTTGGCTGTGCTTTCTATTCATCCCCCTCACCAGTACCATTTTCCCATGTTTCTGACACTGAACAGATGGGCACAGGTGTTTACTCTAACTGATCTCCACTTGGACATACCTGGCACTAGTTAGTTTTTCCATTCAGCACCATGGACAGTCTGGTAACAGACAGACCAGGGAGGGGTGGATGGGAGAAGTGTTCAGCCTTGTGGAGAAGGAGCATCTGTTGAACTTCATGTTGCATGTTGTTTGTTGGCAAGAGTAGAGGATGGGGCCATGCTTGTTCTGTTCCTGGACCCTCACAGATTACAGAAACTATCCAAAATGAGTCCATGTTGCTTACAGCCTGTAATGGCAGAAACTGGGCTATTTCTGGCAAAGACTGAACATTCTACATCTCCAAATGGGAAGAGGTGAAAGAAGACTCTGAAACACAAAGCTCAGGTCCTGAAGGTCATGAGCACTGCTGAGCTCATGTCAGGGTTTTTCCCAAATTTCCTTGATTTCATAGTTTGACACAGGTTCTCTGCTGTATTAATTTGGTCCTTGCTCAGAAGACATTCAACAGTTTCTGAAGATAGTGCCAGTTTTCTCAGCTGGGAGAGTGCTGCTATCTAGCAGATAGAAGACAGGGCAGGAGGCATCTTAGTATCCAAATTTCAGTAGGACCAGGGAGACTAATACAGAAATTTACAGGCATACATCCAGCCTTGATCCTTGAGCACAGAGATAGGAGTAAGCTCTGAGCACAATCGGGGTGTACCAAATGTAAACAAACAGTACCTCCACTACAGATACTTATAGATATTTAAGGCACTAAATGTCAACAACAACAAAAAGAACAACAAAAAGAAGCCAAAATGCTAACAAAATTCAACTTTCAATAGCACTAGGCTTGAGAAACTCCAATGAAAGAGGGATAGTGTGAATGATTGACATAGAGATAAGCACAGATCTTTCCAACTCTGTATACGGCTCTGTGAGTGCCTTACCTCCCGAAGCCTTGTACTCCCACCCTGGGGTCTCTGGTCTCTTCCTGGCACTGCCTGCCAGGTATTCTTGCCTATTTTTTTGGTCTTTGGGCCACGCCCAGTGACGCCTCCTGGCTATGTGCTCAGAAATCGCTCCTGGCTTTGGGGACCATATGGGATGCCTGGAGATCAAACCGCAATCTGTCTTAGGTCAGCTGCGTGCAAGGCAAACACCCTACTGCTGTGCCACCGCTCAGGGTTCTGCCAGGTATGTAGGAGGGGGTGGAAATGAGGACCTTAGTCTTAAAGTCTCCCGTAAGCATCTAGCTTCTAGCTTTCTGATAGTTAGAGACAAGGGGGAAGAAAGTTCTTCCCTTTTCAACTCCAGATTTAACACTCAAACATATTCATAAATATTTGGAAATGTCCCATTATCTTGACCCAACCCACGGCTGCCAACAGCAGCTTTGCTTCTAACATTGCATCCATTTACCTGGATGGAAATATGGTATGTGCTAGGTAAAGTAAGCTGCAGGAGGCCTCTTAGCTTGAGCTGGATCTTCTGTCTGTAAGAGTCAGAATGAACTGTTTGGATTCTCAACTACTAGGATAGTGCTTTTTGAATATGGTCCTGGGGAAAAGTGAAGCTGAAATAAATGAGTATTTAATGCAACCTTCACATCTCCAGTGTGGTCTGATTTCTCTTTAGATATAAAAAGGCATATGTATGCTATGCTATTAAGGTGCTGTTTTTTTTTTTTTAGATTGACTCCTGATAAAATAAGGTTATTTTCCCCATAAGTATTTGCTGATGTTGGCAAAGTTCCTTTCTGTCCCAAGAGATAAAAGAACAAACATTACAAAGAAAAAATGTTGGTCCCAAATTGTCACTTATAAAAGATATGGATGTTTCTGCTGTTACCATGAACCAATTTTACAGAAAGAAATGCATTTTGTGTGCCTTGATTCTATTTCTTAGAAATGGGCTTCATGAGACAAACGGTGGGATTGTAGCAAATGGGATTGGCATTAGGACTGAGTTAACAATCCCCAGAAGGGACTCATCATTATTCCTTAATTTTTCTTGGGCCACAGCTAGTGGTGCCCAGGGATTACCTCTAGCAGGATTGGGGGACCACATATGGTGTCAGCAATTGAACCTGGTTTGGACATGTGCATTACAAGTGCCTTTTATATTGTATTATCTCTATAGCCCATCATCTTCTTCATTCTTAATCCTCCCTATCAGAAGCTTCCGTGCCACCACTACTCTATGCCCTCATAATTGCTCCCTTTAGACTCCCACTTTGGCTGTTTTAATTGTTTGTCTTCTTGACTCCTCCCCACTTCCATTCTACTTCTGCCTCTCCATCACAAAAAAACTGATTGATTCCTGTGCTCCCATCTTTAGGGTCACTCCTAAATCCACATCTCTAGTCTCATTTTTGCCCACCAATGAAAAAACAGTTTTTTCAGACACATCTTTTTTCCTGATATTACCTGCTTTTAGCCAAGGGGGGATATTTCCTCTTAAATGTGTGAAAAAGTAAAAGTGGGGTCCAGTTTTCCCTCTCCCCAGTTTAGGAATCTCCAGACAGCCATTGATTCTTTCTCATCATTACACAGCTGAGGAGGAACCTGAATCCCCTATACAACCTGTGTTGTCACTGTAGGTAGTGGAGTTGTCACCTATATCATTATCTCTCTTGTTAATATTTTCTTCCAGTGATTGTGACAATGCTTCCCTCTATTCTAAGAGCTTCAAGTTGTCAGCTATGGTGGATACACTACCTTCCCCAATGTCTTATTCTCATGGATATATGGATCAAAATCTCTACAACTTCATTTAAATGACCATAGGGTGCTGTGTGACATCACAGTGGTATATCTTTCATATGCAGCACATCCTCCAATACTAATAAGACAGATTTGGAGACAGTGTTTGAAAGTGAGTGACAATTTGGAGATGGTACTGGATGGATGAGCACAAGCACACTCCCCTCATTATCTTTTCAGAGTAGAGATTCAATGCCAAAGGTTGCCATGGCTGAGTGACCATAGGTGAGGAAAAAGTATAAGGATTGGAGCCTCCAAAAGTTACCTATGAGAAGCTTATAGGAAAATTGCTTCTCTGATTATTCTGAAACCCTGTAACTATTTCTCGGCCTTTGCTGAAGCCCAAAACCATACAAAGTTTCTGACCTAGATGCTGCCACCTAGCTCTTTCCTTCGTCACTAATTTCACCACCTTGCTTTGTCAGCTCTTCTCTGCTTTGGGGTTTCACTATTGTGAATGAAGCCTCAAGCTACAAAACCAGGACCTGGAGAGATCTGGGTCTGAAAGCAAATGTCAGCACAGGAAATAATCCATACAATAAATGGAGGTAAAAAACGGATTCAGGAATTCCAACACACAAGCTTTCCGATTCTAAGAAGGAAGGTAGCTTGGTGGGGAAAATCAGAGAATAAATACCAAGTCTTCCGAAGAATTAAGCTTTTTTGTAGCAAGAACCAGACCACATCCTAAGGTGGTGAACAAAAACTAAGTGGGGAGAGACCCAATAATCCAAACTAGATTACAAACACACACACCCTGGCGTGGAGAATGAATACTGAGTAGGTAAGAACTCAGTAATCCAACAATTATAATTCTAACCAACCTATTGGGTTCCACCAGCTTCATTTTTCACAATTAGCTAATTTAGTAGTCATTCCCTTTAGAACAGGAAAAGGAAAAATTTGAGAATTCCTTATTGCCATTTTCTTCTCTGACATCAAAGAACTTCTAATAGCTGCCTGCTTCTCAAATCTTTGATTCAAAGTGGCAGGAACTGTGGGCATGGAAACCAGAGAGCTAACGCTGACTGGCTGCACCCCAGAAGTGAGCTTTGTAAGGGTAAATTACTATGACATGGAGAATCTTCAGAATAGGTAGTCAGATAATGTCAGCACAGTTCCCTTTGGCACCTTTTCCTTTCTGCCTTATTCTGAAATCCAAAGCAATGCATATTGTCCCAGGCTTCCTGGATCAGGGAGGAGTGAGAAATATCCAGCCTCAAAGTCTCCTTGCCATTCAGTCTGAAATTACCTGGATTTGGCTATAGCAAGTCATCTTTTTTTTAATTAAATAAGTTTTATTTTGAGCAAAGTGGATTACAAATCTTTCACAGTAATATTTTAGGTACATAGTGACATTAAATTAGGGACATTCCCACCACCAGTGTTGTCCTCCCTCCACCCCTGTTCCTAGCATGCATCCCATATCCCCTCTTTGTCCCCCCGGGCTGCTAGTATAAGTGGTCCCTTCTGTGTCTAACTTGTATGTTGGGTATTGATTCTGTTGTAGTTGGCTTTGGATTTGGTATTTAAGTCTGATCATTTTTTATTTATACTCAATGTTCATAAAACTGTTTGGTCTTGGTACCTTCCATTATTTCCCCCTCAATTTGTGAGGCAGAACAAGATGGTTCAAGTTATGTGGTTCTGTTTGGAGGAAAGAAAAAGGAAAGAGAAAAAGGAGAGGCAAAAATCAAATAAGCAAGGAATGGGAGTCCTTCTAGAAGCTATAAATATCAATTTAAGAGAAGAAAGGAAAAAAGGAAGAAAAACATAAAAACAATATAAAAAATCATAAAAAGAACCCGAAAAGCAATAAAAAAACAGCAATAAAGACAACAACCAAACAATAACCATGGTCTTGAAATAAAAACAAAACAAAGCACAAAAAAAAAAGAAAAAATCAAGCAACAACAACAATAACAAAAAATTACTATGTGCTTTTTTGTTTTGCATAGGTACAGTTAATATTGGGGAGATTAGAAAGGAAATTCCCTTGGCCTAAGAGATACAGGGTTTCTCCACACTTGAAGCATACTGTCATGGAAATAACTATAGGCTCCGTAAATGCTCTTTTTCTCTCCCTTAGGTCCTTTTGTGATGTCTGAAAACTTTCTGCTTAGTTGTGGATGATAAAATCAGGCCTCTGTAACTAGAGATTTGGTATTTGCACAGGTCATAGGATGGAGACTAGAATGAAGTCTTTCTTTACGTTTTTAGAAGTTCTGTTCCATCACTGTAGTTTTAATCAGTCTTCTGTAGTTGGTGGTCTTGGTTTTTGCACCGATCCTGTATGAAGCCTAGGATAGAGTCATTATGTTTCCAGAAGTTCCGTATAGTGAGTTATCTTAAGGAACAGCATTGTATACTTCATGTTCCCTAGTTTTTAATTCTCATGAGTCTTTGCTAGCCCATTATCTTCATCTAGGCAATATGGCCAGAAGTTAGGCAACCAAGAAGAGAAAGCAATGGTCCTTTCTCTGAGCAGAACAGGCAATGGAGACTGCTTCTGTGGCCATCCAAGCAGAATCTACCCTGAAAGCCTACATGATGAAAGCTTGCAAAGAAATCAGGGAGTTGTAGTGGTTGAGGAGTCCAAATTTGCTGCTTATATCTTGCTCTGTGCACTCAGGTCTTTTCTGTTTGTATTCTTTCAAACACCCTCTTAAGGAATGGTCCTCAAATTCTGATGATGAAAGTGTGAATGAGCAGGATTTTAAGTTTAGGAATTAGTTGTAGAAAAAAGGTAAACAAAACAAGATGAAATCAACCAACACTATATTTCAACCTATATTTCAACACTATATTTCAACCTTTTCCTTGATTCTTGGACTTACTTTAATGAAACTTCAATGATTTGCATGATTGTTTCAGTGACTGCAATGTCAATGTTTTACAGAGTTTAACAGAGTTTTCCAGAAAGAAGATTAGGGCAGTAGGGAAGCAACAATCCTGCTTCTCCCAATATAAAAACAAAACCCACACATACATATACAAACACATGCACACACACAGGCACACATACCTGCCTGCCCTAAGTCAATTAGGACTAAGCCACAAGTTCCATTTTCATTCACCTTCTGTAAAATCCACAATTCAATGCATTTCATCAAACATTTTCTCTGAGACAGCTTCTGTGGTGGATACAGGAAGCCACAGGTGTATTAAAATTGTTAACCAGGGCTGCAGGGCTGCAGTTTTTGCATTGATGTTATCCCCATTTTCAATCTTGATGGAAAGCTTTGTTTTTAGACTTAGTATAATATGTTACATATACTCTCTTCCCCAGCCCCTCAGCACTACATTTTCTCTTTTATGTAATAGATTTATTGTTCTATCATTTGTTATTTCTGGATTTAAATTTAGAAGTAAAAAAGAAAAGCTTTATTTAGGTATTCCAGGTTTATAAGGAATGTACTTATGTTTTCTTCAAAAATTTTAATGGATTAATGTTTTTGCATTTATTCTTTATTATCTTGGTATAAAGAATGAATGTGATACATTTCTAAAGATAAAAGCATCTTCTAGATACAACTTTTAATATATACTACATTCTTGTGTCAATTGAATCTATCTCTGGACTTTTAGATGTTACACTGATTAATATACATTGATTATTAGTTTGACAATTATTGAGTTTTTAATTATTACAGCAATTATTTTCTTTTATTTTGGTTTAGGTTTTGGACCACACACAGAGTGTTCAGGGCTTTCACCTGACTGCATTAAGGGATCACTCCTGGCAGGGCTCTAATAACCATATGTTGTGCTGGGTATCAAACCCAAACACAAAATGTCTTACCTACTGCTCTACTTCTATGGCCCCCAGAATTGATATTTATAATATAAGTTACAAGGATTTGTACATTTGGGATATTATACAAGTTTTGATAAAGAAACATAATATTTATTTCTTTTGTTCTAGCTAGCTGAATTTTCCTAAATTTCTTAGACTGAAATGAGAGTTCTTCTAATTAGCACCAACTCATTTTCCAAATTAAATTTATAAGTCTGGTCTGCTGGAGTCTCGCCTGATGTTTTGTAATGTTACTGCAATCCTGATTTGTTCATGCCCAGAGTGCCCCACATGCCCTTTGTTCTCTGTTTATCTGACAGAGATTTGTAATGGCTTATCTTTTTTCTTCCCTACTGGCTGTGCCTGATGAGAGGGCCTCTTTCTTGCATGAGCTGGCAGAGAGATCAGTATTTGGCCCAAGTACAGTTATCTACTGTTGCTTAATAAACCTTTGGAAACTTAAATGAATAAGACAAGGCTTTATTTTTATTGTCTTTCATGTAAAACTGCAAGTGAGCTCAAATGGTAGCTTCTCTCAGGGGATTCCTCTAGTTTTGGAGTCTCTCATAGTCCTTATGAGCTGTTGGGTGTAAATCTGTGTCCTTTTTTGCAGCATGAGTTTTCTCTCAGTGTGGTGGCTGAACTCCAAAAGAAGAGCAGCTTCTGAAAGTTGCATCTTCTTTGATTAGCTCCAGAAGCTCATGGAAGTGTGTCCACCATATTTTCTTGATGGACTAAGCCTCAAAACCCCCTTGATACTAGAAAGAAGAGATTATATGTCTTCTCTCGTTGGGGAGAAACAGGGCACATAGGTTATCCCCTGGTTTAATTGGTGTGTTAATGGCCATCAGTATAAAATATCAACTTCCACTGTGCTTGAGATACATTATTTATCAAATGTCTGTAAGTGATTCAAGATCCATGGAATAATTATATTCCAGGCCCACATTAGCCAGGACTTCAGGCTGATCTGCAGAGAAGATCTGAAATTTGAACAAACTACCCTTAACCCTATCCTGTGTAAAAGGTAAGCCAATTTGCAAAACACCTGGGATATTTCCTATCCCGGAAACTGTTGTAGTAGCTGAAGAGGGATATGCAATCATGTCAATAAAGCATATTGAGTTCTTGATCATACACTTCCTCTCTCCCATTCCCATTATTGTAGTTCGTTTTTCCCTTCTCTTCTTTCCAAAGTAATTGCTTTGAAGAGGATGGATGTAAGAGAAAAGTCAACTTAAGCACTTCTGCTAAAATACAGGGTTTCCTCTCACCAGGAAGCTTCCCTTATGGCTGGCACTCATGTGGAAGAACTGAAGTAGCTTTTAGACAACCAAGGTGAATCAGTTTTGCTCCCAGTGGCATCTCTCTCCAATAGAGAAAACATAAAGGTGTAGGAGAAACTGTTCTCTGGGATTCTGCCAGTTCTGCTGACTTGAGCTATATCTGAGTCAGGAGAAGGAGAATGGAGACACATACTCTTGCCTGAAGAGGTCCCAACTGACTCCTGCCAGTTCAAGAATTGGTGGTGTATCTGGTGTTAGCATCATTAGGAGTTGGGAAGGTGAGTGTCCCTGCTTCTGGTATCCCAATCACTGCAGGTAATAGGGACATGATTTTATCCTGTGAGGTCACCTTATGTATGAAGATATCTGCTGAACTGCCTTTAATGAAAGTGACAATTATGGAAGAAAGGAGGAGACGGACCCAGAGCTTCCAGGCTGTGATTCTGGTTCAACCATTACAGGTGCTGCCGCATAAAGCCACATGATTTCACTTCTGAGAGGGTTTAGTTATCTCCACTCAGGGAAGGAATAATAGTGGGGAACTACTTTACAACATCATGGTGATGATAAATGCTTAGAACAGTGTCTAGTCCATAAGGAGTACTTAGAAAATGTTAGCTATTACTTTTACTTTTGCTGTTATTACCATTATGCCTCTTACACAGCTCTCCCAGGCCTTAGGATCTATAAACCATATATGTGATTGAAACTTTTCTCATAGTCCCATAAAAAGTGGTGTATAGCATGCAAACATTTCACCCCTAAAATATATAATCATTTATAGTCTTATAAAAATGTAACCTCAGTAAATAAAAAATAAAGTTAAATTAATTTTAGTAACAATTTTATTTCATTTAGTAGATATAAAATGTTATTTCAGTGTGTAATCAATGCCAAATTATCAGTATATAGTGTAGCACATTTTCATGCAGAGCTTTGAAATATGGGCATTACAACACATTCTATTTGGATTGAACCTATTTCAGGGGCTCAGTCATCCTTTGTGGTTGTCAGAAGGCTGCATCATAAATATAGTTGAAAATATATGTATTAGAGCCAAAGGATTAATTTTTATTGAGCACTTACTATGTGTGGGGCATTTAATACTGTTCTTACAATTATCTTGCCAGAAAGCATTTTGCTCATAATTTTATATATAGATTTTTTGGAGTTATAAAAGTAATTCATGAAAAGTTCCAATTAATAAGAGACTGGATTTGAGGGCATGTCAGAGAGAGAGGCAACTCTACTTGTTTATTCAGGAGGACACTAGAAGTTGCATGACATGCTCTCCACAGCTGGGAATGGACCCACACAGATATTCCTAGAATGTGTTTCATGCCTTCTCTGGGACCATGTCTGGGGATAACTAGCCAGGCTTGACATATCTAGGTAGGAACTAAATCTTGTCCCAGGGAAAGTACATGGTCTAAAAGTAGGTCTTGTGTTGTGCCTATGATCTGGGACATGAGTCTTTGTGAGGCTGGAGTCTGGATACACTATGTGAATATCCATATATCAGAGTTGAGTTGGTGAGCAGAGTCAGAATATGATGCACTTCTGGGTTAACATTTGTTGTGCACCTAAATCAGTTTACTTTATTTCCAAGAGGCAGAGAAGTGTATGAAATCAACATGCAAGGGTACAAAACTAAGTTTAAAGCCATTTCTATAAGCCCTGACCCTATTCATACCATACCTTTTAGAACCTTGGCCTTTTCCTTTCTCTGCCTGTTTGTGGGAGCAAGTGGAGGGTCACCTGGTGAAACTGCACCAGCAAGACCTTCCCATGGGAGTGTGGCACCAAAGGCCTCCTCAATGCTCACCTTTTCCAGGCTCTGTGAACTAGATATCAGCAGCTGGAATACTTGTACATTCACAATGGGTGAGAGAGCAGATTAGGCAGGACTTTGAAAGACTCAATCAATGTGACTGTGACTGAGCCATGCAATGAGTTTGGAATATGCAACTTGGCTGAACTCTTGCTCTGGACGACTTACCCATACACATACTTCCTTGCCATTCCTGCTCTCATAGAGTGAAAGGGACTGTTTGTCAGATCAAGTTACTTGCCAGGAGGCAGTAGCCCAGCAAGATTTATGTCTGGCATGGATCAAATAAAATGAGAGGATTGCTAGGCAATCAACTCTTATTCAGTAGAAAAAATGAATAGAGAACATTTTTCAAATAGATAACTAGGAGAAAGTAAGGTCGATTACAGGATGTATAGCATCATCTTTGGTAGGAGAAATCATGCACCTGTAAATGTCAGTGTGAATGCTCAGAACTGTCAGAGTATAGAACAGATCATGAAAACGGGACATGTTGTTGGAGAGAGACTACATGTTGGTCCAGACACCAAATTTGGGGATGGGAGTTTTAGTTGAGTCTAGTCTCTCCAGAAAGCACCACTTCTCCCCAAATTGAGGACCTGGTTCTTTATACTCTGCCACCCACCTCTTTAGATCTGTCCCCTCATCTTTTTAGGGAGGGATTGGAAAAGAAAACAGAAAAAACATCCCTCCTCCATTAGAAGTTAGATTACTTTACTAGATGCTATTGTAGAATTAAAGCCCTTAGGATGGGCTTGGAAGCTGGTGGATGGTGATGGAGGCCTTTCTCCTCCAGCCCAGGACCACATGTTTCCAATTCCCTCCATCCGATGGGTCAGCAGGCTCAGGTAGAGATGAAGAAATCATCCACAGACAGGTTCCAGGAAATATCAGCTTTATTCATGCCCTAGCCAACATGTGTGGCCTACCATAACCATTTATGCTGGATCCTTATTCAGCCCTGCATCCTAACTTGTCTTTCAGCCATCTCTCCTACTGATCCTTCTCCATCCATGCAAATACCCCTCACCCCTGAGGCCAAACCTTTTTGTTACCTACCAAAGACCCCACCAAAAATGGGCAGGTTTTTCCTATAGGTAAGGTTACACAGGAAGAATGAGGGGATGGGGCTACAGTTATTTCTTTTGGTCTCTTTCTCATCACAGAACAGAATATGTATTGTGACCCTGAATATCAGTGTTTATTGTTTGATATGAAATCAGAATGGTTTTGCAAGGAGCCTCAAGCTATAAGAAATAACAGAGGGGCCGGGTAGGTGGCGCTGGAGGTAAGGTGTCTGCCTTGCAAGCGCTAGCCAAGGAAGGACCGCGGTTCGATCCCCCGGCGTCCCATATGGTTCCCCCAAGCCAGGGGCGATTTCTGAGCACATAGCCAGGAGTAACCCCTGAGCATCAAACGGGTGTGGCCCAAAAACCAAAAAAAAAAAAAAAAGAAATAACAGAGATAACATCCCTACATCAATTTCCTTCCTCTGTGACAGAAGAGTCCTTGAATATAGCTTTGGTAGCCAGAGGTCTGAAGCAAGTGGCTTCTAAAAAGTCTGAAGCATTTCTAAGCAGTTTAGAAGTGCTTATGCTTTTATTTAGTAGGAACATATTTCATGAGAACAACAATGAATGTGTGTTTAATCAGAATTTGTAGGGAATCACTGATAATCCCTTCATGTTTCTTCTTTATATTTCCATATTATAAATTTACTTCACATATCACAAAAATTACTAAAGAGATTGACAGTGCAATTGGATTAAAGATTAGTATAATCAAACACTATATGTGAGGGTGATATGTGCTGTATCATGCATGCATGTATTTTAATGGTTACAATATCTTAAAGATATAATATTAACTTGGTCAAGAAGGAATACATTATTTAATAAAACACATTACAGTCATTGAATGCTATTGGTAAAATCATTTATTCTCACATGACACCAATCCCCTCCCCATCAACTATTATTCACTAACAATCACTAATATTAAAATGTAAATTAAACAATTGGGGAAATGTGTAGGACTTTTGTAGTAAACTATTTCTTTCCTATTTCTCTGCATCTGTATTATGAGATAATCATAGTGTCAATCTTAGAGTATTGCTATGGGAATTTAACATGCAATATATCCAGTCTTTAGGAAAGTACCTGGCATGTGCTAAGTGCTATATAAGTGCCAATTATTATAACTGCCTCTAAATAATATATAAAATAGGGCAAAATGATATATGTCACTACATAAAATTTTGGAATTTTTAATATCAAAAATGGCATACACAATGACACATTAGAATTCAACTTACAGGACATAATATTGGTAAATATTCTATATGTAGGGTTATTTTAATTCTATAAGAAAGAGATTTCTCAAATGAAACGAGCCAAGCAAGGCTTTAAGGTCAACCAAAGAAAAAGTGCATATTAATTTATTCTTTTAGTTAATACCTAGTGTCTCTACACACTGGAAAATATTGGACTATTGCATTTAGCAGAATTAAATCCCCACTCTCAAAGAACATAAAGTCCAATAACCAATAAATATCAGAGCATATTTTTCAGTCACAGAGAATCAAAGAAATGCAAAGTCAAGCAAAGCGTTAACCTTTTATTCAACTTACCCATACAGTAAATCTCTTTGAATGATGTTATCCTATATCAGTGATGATGTAAAGAAATTAGCACTCTTACACCTTTATAATGGGAGCAAAAACCAGTTCATGCAGTCCAGAGGGAATTTTGTCAATAAGTGCTAATATATTTTAGAAGGTGTGATTTTTGCAACTCACCGACTTATAAGAAGTTATTTTGAGGAATAATCACAGGTGCATAGGAAGATTTCTATATAAAAACATGTACTCATTGATTCACGTACAAATATTTATGAATCACTGCTACACCTAGATCTTCTAAGTCAGAGATTAAGCAATGACAAAAATGTAGAAGACATTCTTGTTCTTAAGAAGGTCATCCTATGGGGCTGGAGAGATACCATGGAGGTAGTGAGTTTGCTTTGCATGCAGAAGGACGGTGGTTTGAATCCCGACATCCCATATGGGATCCCAAGCCTGCCAGGAGCGATTTCTGAGCATAGAGCCAGGAGTAACCCCAGGTGTGACCCCCCCAAAAAAGGAAGGTAATTCTACAGCACGTGTGTTTTCTGTGGGAAAAATATGTTATATACATACATGTATAAAAATAAAATATCTTATTATGAAAGTATTATGAAAAAGAAGCATAATAAAGATGGGTTGTCACAGCATGCAGCATGTTTGTCTCCATTATAGGAGAAGCTAGCCCACCAGATGTGTCTATTGGCTTTCCTGGTGCAGTGAGTTGATATTCCCCCAAGAAATATTTTGGCCAGCAGGCCTGTTAGTGAAATTAATCATAATTCCTGCGTGGATCACTGGCTATATTTCTGTTATATATGACATGGTGGTGACATTAAATATCTCTTTTCTTATCATTTGGCTTTGTCTCCCTTGCAAAACTACAGACCAAAATTTGGCCTCAGTCAATGTGCAATCAGAGAAATTTCAGTACCAAAAAGTCGCCAAAGTTCCCCACTGGCTAAGTATACTTGCAACTCAAAGACAAGTCTAGTCAGCTACCTGCAACCTGTTTTTCTGTTTTCAGCTTCTAGGTGGTAACAATAGTTTCTGTCTTTCTTGCTTTTTACTATTCTGGCAGGCTGCAAAATTGTAGCAAAACCAGTTTCTCTTTTTTTGTTATAAGAAGCTTCTTGTTAAACCAGATCACCCCCTTCTCATGTTTTGCTTTACCTTGCTAGCTAGGGATTCTTTTCACCTGTTTCAGGTAGTTTTTCAATTTGTATATTCTAGGGCCAGGTACCATTGTGTTGTTCCTCCTTTGTTTTCACAAATATACCTTGCATACCAGAGTTGTGCTTATATCTCATCAGCCTGAAAAGTAAAATTGTCTCATGTCTATTGCAGACGTGGGTCCCCATACAATGTATTTTGTGTGGTCTCATTATTTCATTTATCATATTCGTCCATTCGTGTGCCTGCTTTCCTTTCGTCCCCACCAGAGATGCTGAGACGCAATACGCCTGCAGTAAAGGGGAATGCTTATCAGCTTTCTAGGGATACTGAGTTGGGAGATGCCAGGAATCTTCATTTTACATGAAGTATTAGAGGATACTTTCCTGATTAATTTATGTACAAAGACCTACATATGCCATGCTGGCATTTGGGGAAGAGCATTTTCACAGAGAGCTTTGACAAGTTCAAATTATTTTTCTGTAAGGAACATGTTGGTGTGTTGATTGGCCATTTCTTACAAATATGGTCCTTTTTATATTCCCACATTGTGTGGATCAGGATCATGGAAGTGCTCTACTGAAAGATTCTTCTGCTCTACTTTGTATTGATGACATAGGTCCCCCATATGCAGCTGGAGGATAAAATGATTTTTAAGGATTGAAGATATTTCACATCCAATGGTACTGCTGAACTGGCCTATTGAGTGCCTCCCGTAAACCATCAAGCTTGGTGGTCATTAGATAGTCATACTTTTCAAAATGCAGGAAGCATAAAACGAAAGTCTTTTCTACAAAGTGGCATAAGGTCACTTTTGTTTCATTCTGGTGATCAGGCAAAAATAGAAGTTGTTCCAATTCCAGATTAGAGGAATCTAGCTAGCCATTAGAGGAATAGAATAGATGCTTGCCTTTAATCTGCCATATAGAGTTAAACAGAAAGGAATCAAAGGACCAATTTTATTTTGATTCTACTTAAAATGTGACAATGTGAAGATGACAAAAATATCCAACTGAGAAAATGGCTAAATATATTTTACATATATTTACATAATGAAGTATTTGCAAACCCATAAAATTATATATACAGAAAATATTGACAGGTGAGGAAAAATAAGGACAGGGGATGCTTGTGTGTGTCATGAATGTGCACATGGATATTTGTGTGTCCATGTACATATTTTTAAAATGCTATCAGGCAATAAATAATGATAAGGGCCCTCTTTATTTAAAATAAATAATTTCTGTATTTAAGCACCACGGTTACTAACATATTTATAATTGGGTTTCAGTCATAAAATGCACACACACTCTTCATCAGTGCAACTTTCCCACCACTATTGTCCCCCCAATTCTCTCCTTCCCCCATCCGCTGCCTGTCTTGAAGACATGCATCACTCTGTTGTTGTCCTGGTAGCTGTTAGTCATGGTAGCTGTTAGTGTGGTTATGTTTCTAACTGCATTTACCACTTTTGTGATAAGCTTCTTATCATGAGCTGGTCCATCCAGGCCTCATCTCTATTGTCTCTAGGTGTTATTGTTATACTGTCTTTTCTTTTTCTTAAATATCACATATGAGTGAGAATATTCTATGCTTATCTCTCTCCTCTGACTTATTTCACTTCACATAATAGTCTCCAAATCCATGTGTGTATAAGAATATTTTGTGACTTCCTTTTTTCAACAGCTGCATAGTATTCCATTGTATAGATGTACCACGGTTTCTTTAGCCACTCATTTGTTGTTGGACATCTGGGTAGTTTCCAGATTCTGGCTATTGTAAATAGTGCTGATATGAACATAAGAGTGCAAAGGGCATTACTTTATTCTGGTTTTGTGGTCCTAGGGTGTATCCCTCAGCTCATATGAGAGCTGCATCCTATGAAAACTCAACATCCAGGTTTTTTTAAGGAATATTCACTCACAGAATGGTCTTCTAAGACACCACCAGTCTTCACACAATGACTTACACCCTTACATGATCAAGTAAACTGAATTAACCTAAATGTAGGTCCTTTGTAGTTTGCCAGTTAAGAGTTAAGAAGGGATTATGGAGTTTTGAAGGTAAATAGGCTTTAATCCAAATGACTGAAATTATTTAATTGCTTATTTCAAGACTCTAAACCATTTGTGTAATTTATTTTAAAAACTGACACATGATCAAACTTAAACACCAAATCCAATGCCAACGACAACAGAATCTATACCCAATCTACAACAAGTTAGACACAGAGGGGATCACTTATACTAGTAGCCCCAGAGGCAAAGGAGGGGGATATGAGATGTTTGCTGGGAACAGGGTTGGAGGGAGGACAACATTGGTGGTAGGACTGCCCCTTATTTAATGTCACTATGTACCTAAAATATTACTGTGATAGATTTGTAATCCACTGTGGTCAAAATAAAAGCTATTTAAAATAAAAAAAAATACGCCTAAAAGAAACCTGATACATGGCTTCAAGTTGTATTGAAACCAACTGCTCTCTAAGAAAATGTTTTTATTATCAAAGCCAGGTTCAACATCATCTTTATTGATGTGCTGACTAAAGAAAGTTTCACATTGTCTCATTATTAATTCAAATAGTCCTTTCTCCTACATGTAAAGATCCTAAAATGAGATAAAGAAGGGAAATTATATGTGCCAGGCACCATGTGAGACCCTGCTATAGGGTTGCAGAGGTGAGTTAGATGAGTTCTTTGTCCTTGAAGAGTTGGCCACAGTACTACATCTATCATTTCTGTTTTATCTTCTTGCTTAGAACTAGCATTTTATAGTAATCAATATTTGAATGAAATGAATATATAAATTATTGGGAATCTTTTTATTTAAGAGTGAATTTTGGAGATTACTGAGTCATAGGTAAAATTAGGGTTCTGAAAAGTAAGTCTGAAATGTTCACTATCTTTCTCATTTATTTGGCAATGCCCATACTGCAACCAAACTATCACAACCACTAAAGGATAGTTACCAAGGACTATAGTTGCCAGCATATTTGGGATCTCTTTGAAAAGTCCTGAAAGGCAACCGTTCTTGTTAAACAAATTGCAAAAACATTCTCATGCTTTTAAATAAATCTAAACCATATGGGTATATATAGCTCCCAGTATAATTATATTCTAGTCTCCTTTGGCCCCATCGCCTATTATTTTGCATTGCATTCCTCTAGATGCCAGCCCAAATGACTTTGGTTCTTCTAGACCATTTGTTTGAACTCTGTTTTGCTTCTGCCCTGAATTTTGGACAGTCTGGTATACAATCTATATGGTTCTTTATTTGGTCAGACAGTTTTCTCTGGCTGAAACTTGGGTTCAAAGCTATTGTTTACCATGAAAGCCTCTACCCTAGACTTTGGATTTGGAACTAGACCTATATGCTTGCAAAAAACCTCTCCACAACCCAGCCATGAAAATCAACAGGACCAAAATATGAGCTTGCTTACTTCTTTCTGCAGAGAAAGTAGACTCATGTCTATCAGTAATGACAAGTGGAGAAGGTTGAGTTTGCACTCTCCTAGAAGAGCCACTATTGTCATGATTATTAATGCTTTGAAGTAGCCCATAATGTTGGTAGCACTTGGGAAAACTAAAGACAGATACCTATCCCTTTGTTTTTCCCCCCTGTGCAGTTATGCATTCATTTCAGTTATTCCTTGAAAGCAGAATTTAACTTGCTTATTGATTTGTCTATAAATTGCTTCATAATACTCCAGGCAGGAGTCCAGATAGCAGTAAGAATTCCACCATACCTAACAGCACCTTCTGCAACCTCTTGAATTATTTCCAGCTATACTGGCAATGTCTCAAGCATCTTTGCTTTCCTGTATCTCCCTTCTACATTTGAAGGCAATGTAATTTGCCCTTCCCAAGGTCTCCTTTTATGTTTTCATTTTGTCTTATTTCTTTCTCTATGCAGACTCTTTTGTTGATCTTCCATAGTCACCTAATGAAGAACTGGAAATAGAGGAGTGGTAAAATAAGACTTCTTTGTTTAGCAGCCTTTTTTCCTTTTTTTTAGGGTCACCAATTAGAGAAACCATTCAATTTAGTAGATATTTACTGAAGACGTAGTAAATGTCAGCCACTGTTCTGAGTGGTTGAGATGCATTGGTAAGCAAAGTGGACAAAATTCTGCCTTTGTGGTATTTGTATTTGGGCAAAGGAGGCAGAAAATAACCAGGAAACATTTTAAATGTGTCTAAACCATGGTCTGCTAGAAAGGAAGTAAGCACTATATAGAAAAAAATGAAGCAGAATTGAGGAGACGGGATCTTTATGGCAGACATGGTTTATAATTTTGAAGAGTGACTACTCTAGGCTTCATTGAAATGTATGGACAGATTTTTCAGCATAGGTGTTAGCCAGTATAAAGCCCCTAGGGCAGGCACATATTGCCTATATTCAAAGAGCAGCGAGGAAGTCAAAGGGCCTAGTGCTGAGCATATGAAGGGGAACTTGGAGGAGATGGAGGTAATAAGTAGCTGAGACTGTCTCCCATGGGCCTCAAAGGCAGCAGTAGTAAGGATTTAGTTTTGAAGAGTAAGTTCATTTTCTTGCATGTACAAAAACTCAGTCTAGCTACAATTTAGTACACTAGTGTGCACGCACGTATGCACATGCACACACACAGAGGTGGGGGTAAACAAAAGCTCATCCCTGCCCTGCTCTGCAGGTTTCTTCTGGTTGGACTGAGCTCATCTCCCTGGACACACCAGTGGCTGCACTGAGGTAATCATCTTTCCGTTTTAGATGTACACACAGATACATCTGATGTTGATCTCCTTTCTCCCTGAACTCTGAGCAGCCATAGCCTTGGCTGATGGCCAATGCACACAGGGCAAGCAGTTTAGGAAGCCACATTCACTGCTTTAAAGGAATAACTGAAAAAAAAAGAAAAAAAAAGGAATAACTGGAATAGAATGCATAACATCTCAGGGGAACAACAAATATATAGGTTTTTCTCTTTGGTTCTTCCTAGAACACAGTACTCTTAGTACCTGCTAAACACTAATGATCATGACAATGGGGGATCTTCTATAAGAGTATAGGCTCAGCCTTCTCTCCCTCGTCCTCTTTAATAGATATGAACTTGGTCTTCTCTGCAGAAAAAAAGAGAGAAATAGACACATGTCTTGGTCCTATGGACCTCTTTTGTTGGGTTGTTGAAAGGTCGATAGGGAATGAACCCCTCCCTCTTTGCAGCAGTTCCATAAAGTGTTTGGTATCTGGAAATTGAGACTCCAAGACCTTTACATTGAAAGATATTTAGGCCAGAAAATAAAAGAGACAGTGATCTCAGTATCCTGACTCTAGTGTCCTCAGACATACATTTTTAGTTTCCCTCCATCATGAACACTGGGATATCTGCAAGTCCTGGTGATGCTACGCTGCATCCTTCCCTATATCCCCATAGTCTTTAATTCTCCAACACCGGTTGATTTCCTTGTAAAATGCATTATGTTCCTCTGATCCAATTTTACAAAGAAACCTAATGCTTCTTTTTCTGTACTGTTATAGCAACTGACCTTAAACTACTCTATTTTCTTTCCTTTTTTTTTTTTTTTTTTGAAAACAGTCTCTGTATTAGTCTTTATTCTTGATGCTGGACTGTTTTTCTTTGAACTATTAAATCTATTCATTTCTAAAAATACTACTTTACCTGAACATAGTAGCGTACTTTTTGTCAGCTTTATTCTAACTCATTTTATTCCCTAGCACCATCCCTGTCCATCTGTCTATCATAGACTCACTCTCAATCAGTAAAGGCATGTCTTTTTCTTCACACTGAGTAGAGGGTTGGGGTAAGCCTCTTTCAACTTCTATAGCTCCAATTGAAAGAGAGAAGCCTGCAAACTCAGAGAGCCCTTGTAGAAGCAATAAAGACATTAATAACACAATACTAATAGAGAAGGAGTGTGGTGCATTCATGTGCACTCATGCCAGTTTTTTAATTAATTAAACAAAACCACCATTTGTGATAGCTCTAATGCCTTGATAGCTATGTAAGTAAACAAAGTGAACACTAAATCTCTAAAATGCCTGCAGGTTACTTAATCAAAACTAGAGCTGCTGAGGATCATCTATCAAAAGCAACAAGAAGGCCCCCATCTGCAGCTCATCCAGCCATTTCCTTTCTTTGCTCTTGTGCTTTCTCTAATCTCTTTCTCTAGTCTTCTATCCATGCCCTGACTATAGACCAAGTCCTCCCATAGTCACTTCAAGTTTGGTGCTGCCCTGTTTGAACTGAATTTTGTTCAAACTCTTAAATTTTTTTCTCATTTGTTGTATGTGGAAATGCCTTCTGATTTCGCTTTTATGAAAACTGGAAGGAGATTTTTCAAAAAAAAAAAAAAATAGAATGACCATATGATCTAACAATTCCACTCCTAGATATTTAAAAGTGGAGAATACCAAATAAATCAAGTTGCAAAAACACAAACATGTTCACTGCAGAACTGTTTATAAGCTAAGATATGAAATCCACACTGGTGTCCATAGAGAGGGGTGGCGGAATAAGATGCAATCAGAACATGCCACAGAACATAAGTCAATCATGAGAAAAAAATGAAGTGTACCCTTTTCTACAACATATATGCAATTAGAGGAAGTTTAGCTACGCTAAACAGGTAAGAAGGAGAAAGTCATAACCAAATGATCCCACTTTTACAGTTTATAAAGAAAGCAAACCGGGTGCCAGAGAGGTAGTGCAGCGGTAGAGCATTTGACTTGCATGCAACTGACCTAGCATGGACCACGGTTCGATCCTCTGGGGTCCCATATGGTCCCCCAAGCCAGGAGCAATTTCTGAGCATATAGCCAGGAGTAACTCCTGAGTGTCACCTGGTGTGGCCCAAAAACCAAAAACTGTGTGTGTGGGGGGGGGGGAGATGGGCAAGCCAAGAACACTGTCTAATGAAACCCTTGAGTCTAACCCACAGAACAATATTACCAGACAGGTAGCTCATATGAGTACAGTGGACATTGATGAAGGGATATTGGCACTTTGCTGGTGGTAACATTGTAACCCAAAGCCATGAGCATTTATACTCTTGCAAATCAATACTAAATGAATGTTATTATTCTTCACTTAAAATTTTTAATATTGACTCAGTTACTTTATAATAGTCCTAAAATATGTAAAAAATATGAATACTCAGGTCTTTCTAAAACTTAGCCCATCTTAGAAAGCTTGTAGAACTTAGGAAGTCATGTGATTTTACTGGCTTCTAAGGTCAGAAGGCCTAGACATGTGTATGTCCAGGGGCATACACCATTCAAGGATGTTTGCAGTCATTAAGACCAGTCCCATAGGCATGCAAGGTCTCAGGAGAGATGGCTGCTAGGAGATCTCAGCACCTATTCTGCTCTTCTCTGAGAGTTCAGTGATGGCTCATTAACACTCTTAGGCAATCAATAGAAGTTCCCTGAGAACCAGTACATCTACCACATGGAATGAACATAAATCATTCCAGACAGGATTTTTCAGACCACTAAACAGGATGTTGAGGGGACACTGGACTCCCATTCTGGACTCAGGGAAGATAGTCTCAGTGGGTCAGTCTAAGGAGGAAAAGCAGGGCCATAATATGAGAGAGAGACTAATAGGTTCCTGAAGAATAACCTAGGGCAAAGGCCCAGGTAGGGGAAAGAAGCTCTCATGTTGGTAGGATGGAAGGGCAAGAATAGAGAAGCTAGTCTCTGCAGGGGCTAGTTGACCTGTCTCAAGTATAGCCCCACTGGGGAAAGCAATAGAGTAGTCTGCAAAAATTTTAATAGAGAGGTGGCAGGGCCCAAACTGAGTCCAGTTGATTTCTTTGGAGGCTGGTAGAGGATTCACTGAGACAAATGTAAAGTCTGAGTGTCAAAGGAGGTAGATGGGGGCCGGAGAGATAGCATGGAGGTAGGGTGTTTGCCTTGCATGCAGAAGGATGTTGGTCCCCCAGCCTGCCAGGAGCGATTTCTGAGTGTAGAGCCAGGAGTTACCCCTGAGCGTTGCTGGGTGTGACCAAAAAACCCCAAAAATAGATGATTTGGTCATCCAGAGACTCATGGAGGGCTTAGGCTGTGGCTCATATGATAGAGCACATGACTTGCATGTGAGAAGTCCTAGGTAATTATAGCTACTACCACATGTGCTAAAGCACCACTGACAATGACCATGGTGACTCTTGCAGAACCCCACACAATTAAAGAAAAGAGGATTTTTGTTTGTGCTCATTGGACAAGCCAGGGACTGAGAAAAAGTATAAAGTCAAAGAAAGTTTAGCAAGAGAAGGTATCAGTTAATTGTTGGCAGTTGATAAATTGGGGGAAGGGGTGTTTTAAAAGCAACCATTTAGTGACCAAAACTGACCTTGGGTCTGGTTTTATGAGTTTTTACCAAAATATATTCTTACTACAGGGTCAGGTCTTAAGAGTTGCAACAGGCACCCATAGACCCTGAAACATTTACTCTTTAATCTTCATAGAAAAGACTTGTCAATCTATCCTAAGATAGACACAAGGCATTGGGAAAGGAGAGAGTGAGGGATGATTTCAGTGTGATACCAGGTTTTGTGTGTTGACCAACTGGAACCCAGGAAGTTCTTTAGATGCTGCTTTCCAATAAACTCTGCTTAAGTGATTTTTGATGAAGCCCAGCCTCTATCCAGAGATCTTGGGTTCCATCCTTTTTCTCTAGCAGGTACTCAGAGGAAGAAATATTGTTTCAAGCCTAAAACTCGGTTTCACTTATACCACATAATTTAACACTGCCCCTGTTCACCTTAACCCACAATTTGGTATTCTAGAGTAACATTCACCTTTTGGGGGTCTTTCCATGTACCCCCCAACTCCTCACTGGGAGTAGATATGGATCCACTTGTTTGCCAAAACTGGTGGCCCCTACCTCTCTGGCCTCCCCCCAAGGCTGCTGTGCTGTGGGCTCCCAGAAATTTTTCAGTCACCCTGAACTTTCTGCCATGAAACCTCTACCCACCTAGGCCCATACTATGCTTGTCCTTCCTGGGCTCCTGCTGTGACCACCTGCAGGGACACAAGAACTGTGACTGTCTTTCTGTCTTTCTCAGAGGATAAAACGATCTAACTATGTATCTATCTAAGCAGGTCACCTTTGGTGGGTGTGTAAATCCACTTCTCTGCTTGTCAGAATGACATTTTCATGATGCCCAAAGTTATTAAGTGGCATCTTAGGGAGCCCACCTTTTAACCAAAGCAGAGAGGCTGGAAAATGTCAATAGAAATAATGGACACTTTTGTTCCCAACACCCTTTTGATTGAATGTATGATGGTCTCAGTGCAACATGCATTGTCCTTTGTAGAGAATTGCCAGTTAAAAATTTTGTTCAAACATCCAGGTTCTTAACTATCCAGCTCTGATATCTGAAGTGAAATTCTGGCTGTCACAGGCCTCATATGGATGAAGGGATGTTAAAAGTTCTACCTGCCATGCTTTGGCTGTCTATACAGTGCTCAAATTCCAGCTCAGAATTAAGTTTTCTGGGCTTTGTGGCTCATACTATCTTGTTCAGAGGCACAGGAAAATATGTTCAGTTCTGCACCCATCAGGCAGATAACTGGGCTGTTTTTCTACTACCCAGACCAAAAAATAATTGTTCTGATACTAATGCTCACAGAAGTCTGCATGGCAGAAAGACAGGATGAGAGAGATGGACCTAGAGGTGGGGAGAGTCTGGGGGAAATCAGAACTTGAGTCCTGAGTTGCCTCTGGGGTTATGGGCTCCTCTTCACACTGTTCTATAAATGAAGTTGAAACAGCTGTGTCCTGCAACACTATGCATGCAGCCTGGATCTCTCTTCCAGAAAGCTCTTTTCTGTCAGGGAAGGATATTTCAACCAGACATGGCAGGGACTTCAGTGATTGGTTCTACCTGTGGGAGTACTGGCCCATCGCAAGCAACTGGGAGTGCCAGGGCCCTTTCTCTCATTTCCCCTATCCTGCACCCTGGCTGCTGGCCTCTCTATGGTTAAAGCCACTCTTTCCTGCTGAAAACCCGTTGTCACTCTCCAGAAAAACCTTGGATTTTTTTTCACCCAGTCTCTACACAGTTCATTGTCAATTAAATCATTCCCCTTTCATTTGGCAAATATGTATTAAGCAAAGAGGCTGGACCTTGGACATGAGCTGGAAGAAAAATGCACATGGGTTCTGTCTTCGTGGAACATAGATGCTAATGAGGAACATGGCCATACTAAGAAACAAGCAATTTTGTTTGTGTTTAGCCTCCATGGCTAAACATTGACACCAAGGTAGACATAACTTTTTGCCAGGTCTTCCAACTGGAAAAAGGCTGGGGACCCTCTGCAGTAGCTGCTTCTTGACCCAGAGCTGTGACACAGGTGTTTAGTGAGTGAAAATTTGTAGGGATTATTCACTGTGTACATTTCCATAGGGATATTGAACCTTGATTAAAAGTTAAATAACTGATTAAAAAGTTAATGAATTATAATCATAATGAAGGTAAGGGAGGAGACCTGAGCAGTGTGAGTAATGAAAGTTGCCTGGATGTGATGATGGGGGTTTTCCAGAATAGGTGGCATTTTCTGAGGACTTTGAAGGATAAGGGAGGAAGATTTAGGATTGAGTATAGAGTAGAAAGTGCCTCACACACTTTAGAAACATGAGCAAATTCCCTGAGGTGCAAAGATTTGGTTAATGTGTGGAGGTGCGGGGGGGAGAGATCCATGGAGCTACTGCAGAGACAGCAAGGGGAAGGAGTACCTTGTTAAGTGAAATAGCTGGAGGTCTATAGGAGACAGGGCTGTTGGAGAAGAGGTTGAGGAAGATATTTCTCTTTATGCTAAGAATGATGAGAAGAGGGAGTTATTCTCTTGAAGTGGCTGGTGGGTGCTTCTTTGTGAGTACTCTATGCCTGGGATCTGATCTTACTAGTGACTTCTATATCTTCAGATCTGATTTTATCAGCATCATTGATAATTTTGTGCTTTTGTTTTTATTTTTAAGTCACAGTCACACCCATGTGAGCTCAGGTTCTACTCCTGGCACAGTGCTCAGGGTACCATGTGGCACTAGGGATCAACTTGGGCTTCCTACATGCAAAGCATGCACTCCAGCCCATCTCCCTGATTTGTGTTTTGGAAAGTACAGTTTGGCTGAAGTTGGGGAAAAAGACAGGAAGTAACCCCAAGAGGCCTAGTGGCCCCAAGAAGTAGCTGGGGAACTTCCAGTTCATTCCAAAGGCAGCATGTGTGAAATGATGGAAGCTCAGACAGGAAAGTAAATGTATACATAGATAATAGATAATATGACATGGTTTATGGTGGTTGGGGTGGAAGTAGCAAAGAAAAAAAAATAAACATGAGCACAGAGAAAAATAAAAGGAATGATGGGAAGAAATTGAAGGGTGTACACAGGGGAAATTCCTTTTCTTGTCCATTTTATAACGAGATCCTTCTAGTTTCCCAGTGGAGGATGACTGTGCTGTTGAGAGAGAAAGTGTGGAGGCCAGTTCTTTTGCAGTAGAGAAGCTTGTTGACAGTGGAGCTTGAAAGAAGTGAGAATCCTTTTCCACCCTCAGTCTTTTCTGAAACATCTCCCATAGAAACTATGCACTCGTCTTGGAAAGCATCCTGGCAATATCCATTAAGAACTAAAAATATCCACTTTGACCAAGTGATTCTATTTTCAAAAATCTGTTCAAAAGGAAATCTGAACTCGGTAATGTTTTATATTCAAGTATGGTTGTATTAAACTTTTGTTGCTTCTGTAAAATGATTTCAACCTTAATGGCTTACAGATTTCTTGCCTTGCAGTTCTGAGGCTCAGAATTCTACAGTGTCTCCTCCTGGGGTAAAATCAACCTATCATCATAGACATTTTTCTTTGGGTTATCCTAGGCAGGACCCATCTCTTAACCATCTCCAATCTTCCTGCATTTCTTGGCTTGAAGCCTCATTGTTTAAACTCAGCAGAATAACATCTTTAATCTTCTTTCTCTCTCTTTCTTACTATCTCCCTTTCCAGTTTCTTGTTCCCATCATGTCTCTTTCCCCTCTTCTTTCACTTTCATTTATTACTCTTTCTTTCCCTTCTTTATGTTGCCCTTCCACTCCCCCACCCATTCCATCTTTCACTTACATATAACCATTGTTCACACTGCTGATTCAGGATAATTTTCCATCTCAAGACTCTTAACTAAATCACTTAATCAGACAAATGTTAAACTAAAATTCCTCTTCGTCATATGAGATAAAAGAGTCATAGATTCTAAGGATTAGGACTTGGATGTAAACTTTTATGAAGTGACAAGTACAATATTATTCTCACCCAACGTTGCTTTATTGATGAAATTATGTTTTTCCCAAAATAAATGGATCAATAATGTCTTCTGTCTCTGAAGATCTGCTCATAACATGAACCCCACTGATTTCATTGGAATTATGCATATTTAATGAAGTATTATATTTATATCTATGGTGTAAAGTATTATTATGTTATATCTATGGTGTAAATATATAAGATGGCAAGGAAATAATGGTTCCCAATTGTGATATTTTGTGTGTTAATAGTTGAATATTATGTATGCTTATTTGCTAGTTCCTTTCTGCCTTTCCCTGAATTTTCTATAATAAATGTGTTGTATTATTTTTTTTATTTTTGCTTTGGCATACCAAGAGTGAGAGGGGATTGGGAAGAAACAGGACAATTCCGAACACTCCCAGAAACACAAGCAGATGGTTGATCCATTTTTTCTACACCTTTAGGTGCTAACTACCAAGGTCATGATATTAGAAATGGTCACTGAATAGGCATGCAAATATAACAGATGAATGCTTTTGTTCAACTGGCTGCCCCAAGAGATCTGATGACATTTCTTAATTATATCCTCAGATTGTTACCTGAAACTAATGGTGTTTGCTGGGTGTGACCTGGGACCCTATAGTAGGAGGTTCCTTATGATATTGATGTATGTTTGTATGCGTTTCTCCACCCTGCAAGTCTGACCTCACTTAATGGCTCTATGAAAGGATGATAGATACTATGTAAAAATGGCCATCCTTAAAACTGTGCATTGTTAGTATATAGCAAGACCACTTCATCAATGTTCATTTTCACATGCAATTAAGGTTACTTATTAGTAACCCACTAAGCCACTTAGTGTACAAGGGAAATATACATTTGTGTTCTTAGACTAAAATTAGCTCATTACTAGAGCTTTCTGAGAACTCTAATTCATTATTCTGCTAAAAGTCTGGGCTGCTTCACCATCACCAGTCCTCAGACACTTTCAAAAGGTACCTGCTTAAAAATAATAGAAAAAAATCTCCATAATTTTCAAATTGGGGCTTTTGAAATACATACAAAAATTGTTCTTGAATCCATTGTGATTTTAAATAACTTTTTTTTGCATTAATACATATACAGAATTAGTATTAGGCTTTTTGTTGTATAATTGCTGCATTGTTCCAATTTTGATCATTCTGTTTGCATTTGATTTTAATTTATCACCAAGTTCATTGTTAGAAAGTATGTAGCATGTTGGTGCAGAATAGGGAAGCTGTGAGGTCTCCCACCTTGCCTATTCCATTAGCTTCAGGAACCACCAATAGGGTACCACCTTAGTTAGCAGGAGATACAGAGTAAGATGACAAATAATGTGACTTTCTTTGGAAAAATCTTAGGTAGCATTTTCTGGAAACATCTAAATGCAGGAGTAAGTGGCTTATTAATTACGAGCCTCTCACCTTGGTAATTAAGCAATGAAGGCCCATCAGGCAGTGCATTTGTAGGCGATTAGAGCTGTTTGGTAGAGTCAGAAATTTGCAGCTGAAGATTAAATGGCTTTCACCACCTGAAAGATGTATTAATCACCTAGAGCTCCTTTACCTGGTGAATTTGGTTGCTTATTTGGAATGGTGTTTGCACATTAGGAGAGGAATGTCTGTACATATTGTGAATGCTCTGGAACCAAGGATAATGACTTAGCAAGGGTAACCAGACCATTCAGTTGTAATGCTCTCATCCAGTAGAGCATCAAGCTGAGACTCACCTCTCTGATACATTCAGAGAGATACAGATAGAAGAGTTCCCATGATGTTGAGGACACCATTAAATGTCAATGAACCCATCAAAGGTATGGGAGAAGAGAAGCATATTGGCTTTACTCTGAATTAAAATACTTTCACCTTTACTGCAAAATATTGCACAAGTTTCTCTTGCTGGCTTAGTTTCCTCTTAAGTAAAATGGGCATATAATTTGCATTAGTAAACTACTGAAATATAAGAATTTATAAGATATCAGTGGCATAAAGCACTAAGTATTTTTATAGTCATGTATGTGCAAGCAGGATGATTCCATTGAATTTCTTTGTACACCTGCAGATTGATGGAATCAGCTGATCTAGGCCTACGTGGTTAGGTGGACTGTGTACTTTGGACTACCACAGGGTAGTATAAAGATCAGTTCCTCTGTTCTAGTGTCTTCTTTCTGCATTAGGAACTCGTTAGTTGGTCAGAACCTGTTTTCTTGGGAGAGTAAAGGTGGAAGGATGAGTGGAAATGGACAGTGTCTCTGAGGGGATTAGGAGTCACAGGCATAAAGTGTCTTGCTTTATTTCATCAGCCAAAAACAAGCATAGGCCATTCCAAAGAGCATGCTATTCCTTTACCAAGAAGAACAAGAGTCACCTGGCAACGGACTAGAGTTAGGGAAGGTGATGGGGATTTTTTTTGACTCCAGGATACACTCTACCATTTATTGTTTTATAGAACTACTATTTGGAGCATACAAAAAGAACTTATCTCATCTGCCACTGAATGCTAGGTGGCATATTTAAAGTTATAAACAAGACACATTCATGCACATTAGAACTTAGTGAGCATGTTAGATATTAAATAGATAATCACTTACATACACACAAGTTAGCTAATGGCAATTGGCACAAATATTGCCAAGGGAAAGAATAGTATAAATAGGAATATTAATTGAGATGTTCAATAAGGAGCACGAAGATAAAGTTCTGAGCAGAGCACCTGGTATGTGGTAGGCATTCCCTAAAGCCAGGTGTCTAGGTACAACAGTGTATCTATGCATTGCAAAAAAGATGTCCAGCTACAATGGCAATTGGGTGTAGGCTTTGATTAACTTTCTTTGCAGGATGATAAGGGACTATGAGGCAGCCCTGCAGGAAAGGGCCTTGTCTCTTCTCCCCTATCCCAAACTTCTCTTCATGTTATCCATTTGGAGAAAAATCACATCTTTGCACATAAAACTGAATTGGAGACATGAGTCTGAATCTGATCCCCTCCTCGTAAAACATCTTTGAGAATGACTTGACACAACAATGGCAAGGGAATGCCAAGGAAGATACAGAAGAGACAGGGATTTGGAGCTGATATTGAGCAACTACCTTCTGAGAATGATCACTACTTTTCAATACATACTTTGTGAGAACTAGAATATGTGGTATGCTAAGTGGGAAGGTGTGGATGAGCAATAGGAAGTTCAAGGGGAACCCACAACCATTTGGCACCCCTAAAAACAGCTTGGATCTCTAAGGCAGCACAGTGAAGAGGAGCAGGTACAAAAGCCTTGGTAAATAGGAAGCAAGATCAGACAGAAATTGACTGATCTTCAATAGGTAATAAAGTAGATATAAACTTTAGAACCTTTCATGATACTATAGTTACCCACTTTTCCTGGAATTGTACTCCACTACTCCTTATTGAGTACCTCTTGTGAACATATTTGTGTTGTCTATTTTATCAACTAAGTTTGGGGCTGCCCTGGCCCTCAAGTGACTTCATAGGACAAGGGAGATGCAAGCTCCTGGCACAGTAGTCTCTGCCTCACATGTCTTATGTTAGTTTTTCTTATTTGTGAAGTTGCAGTAATAACAAAGGCTCTTGCAATGACTCTTAGAAGGGTTGACATGATATAAAGTGTTTAGCACAGTCCTGGCATATAGAAAGAGCTAAAATATTCTTATTCCTAGGTGATACCAGGAAGAGTGAAGGATCCTGAGCTTAGCAACTCAGACAACTCTCTCTGTCCAGGTGAATCACTTTTGAACACCCCCAATTCCCCTCATTTCAACAACTGGATTTCTGCTTACAGTCATTTTTGGAATTCTGGCATTCAACTTTTATTTGAGGTCCGACCCAGAGGGGCATGGAAGAAATTGAATTTATTTTTATGATGGCTCTTAGTGGAGACTGGCTATCAATCATATGTCAAGATGCTATTTTTAAAGGAAGTGGTTTATAGGTAGACTTCGGAGACCTAACTCCACTTACAAAATGAGCCATGGAAAACACATCACTTATTCTCTTCACTTCTCAATTTTTCTCACCTGTAAAACAGAGGCTAATAGAGGCAGCCTGGGAGGGTGTTTCTGGAATTATATGAAATCAGAGTGATATCCCCCAGCCTTTGCTTGTCTGTTGGTGTTCAGCTGAAAGCTTTGAGCTGTTTAAGCTATTTGCTTACATCAATACTAATTAATATA